>NW_004567172.1:409018-414240 GCF_000260355.1 Condylura cristata | reverse complement strand
CACTCATAGCAGGAGTATAATGGACCAGGCGAGAAAATAACAAAAATAATGAACAACCATATACCAGAGACATTTTGTGGGGGAGGAGTAAGGGATGGAATCAAAAACGGGGGGAGGAGAGAAATGCACGGGATTATGGTGATGGCACACGGGTGATTTGGTGATGGGAAACCCGCAGGGATTACAATCGAGGTGGGAAAAAAATGTACCAATTATGTAAAAATAAACTTTTGTAATAAAATAAATAAATAAATAAACAAGATAGACAGGCAACTAGCCAGGCTCACAAAGAAAAAAAGAAAGAAAGAAAGAAAACCAAGAGAAATCACAAATGAACAGGATCATAAATGAAAGAGGAGAAATCACAACAGATCCAGCAGAAGTCAAAAGAATAATCAAAGAACACTCTGAACAACTATATGCAAACAAGATCTACAATTTAGCATAAATGGACAAATTACTACAACTCTACAACCACCAAAAGTTAGATAACGAAGAAATAGAACAACTAAACATGCCAATTACAAGCAAGGAAATTGAAGAAGTAATCAATACCCTCCCCAAAAATAAAAGTCTAGGTTCAAATACATATTTACAAATTAATTTTACCAAAACGTTCAGAAAAGAACTATTGCCTAATCTACACAGACTCATCCAAAAAATCGAAAAAGAAAACTAAAACATATTTTCTACAAAGCCACCACTGCACTAATAGCAAAACTGAACAAAGAAAACACAAAAAGAGAAAATTTTAGACCAATATCCTTAATGAACACTGATGCAAAAATCCTCAACAAAATTTTAGCCATGGAATCCAACAATGCGTTAAAAAAAAATAAAACACCATAACCAAATGGGCTTCATCCCAGCAGCAGAGAGTCATTCAACAAAGTTCAACATCCATTTATATTTAAGGCACTCCAAACCCTCGGAATAAAAGGAACATACCTCAACATGATAAAAGCTGTATATAATAAACTCACAGCCAATATTATCCTCAATGCAGAAGAGCTGAAAGCTTTTCCTTTGAACAGGACAAGGGTGCCCAATTTTCACCACTGCTCTTCAACATAACATTGGAAGCTCTAACCAGAGCAATAAGAAAGGGAAAAAAAAAAAAACAAGGAATCCAAATAGGGAAAGAAGAAGTAAAACTGTCCCTATTTGCAGACAACATGTTAATTTATATTGAAAACCATAAAAACTCTACAGAGAAACTAATCAAAGCTATCAACCAGTTTAGCAAGGTAACAGGATATAAAATCAACACACAAAAGTCAGAGGCCTTCCTATACACAAACAACCAATCAGAAGAAGCAGAAATAAAAAAATCCCTTTTTCAATTAAAACAAAAAGAATCAAGTACCTGGGAATCAACCAAAAAAAGAGGTAAAAGACCTATACAAAGAAAATTACAAAACACTGTTAAAAGAAATTCAAGGAGACACCATGAATGGGAAAGACATCCCCTGCTCGTGTATCAGGAGAATTAATGTCATCAAAACGTTCATCCTACCAAAGGTGATATACAGATTTAACGCCATCCCAATAAAATTCTTAATGACATTCTTCAAAGAAATACAAAAACTATTGGTCAGATTCACATGGAACCACAAAAGACCTCCAATAGCCAAAACTCACATGATTAAAAAATAAGAGAACGGTGGCATCGCAATCCCAAACTTCAAGCTATACTACAAAGCCATAATAATCAAAACTGCATGGTACTAGAACAAGAAAAGACACACAGACCAGTGGATTGGATAGAAAACACAAATATAAACCCACAAGTTTATGGGCAGCTAATCTTTAATAAAGGAGCAAAGAATATTCAATGTAACAAAGAAAATTTGTTCAACAAATGGTATTGGAGAAAATGAGAAGCTACATGCAAAAAAATGAAACTAGATCACTACCTAGCACCATACACAAAAAATCAACTAAAGTGGATTAAAGAACTAGACATAAGAACAGAAACCACAAAATACCTGGAAGCAAAGACGGGCCAAACACTACACGACATACACTTCTGCAACATCTTTAAAGATACAGCACCCAATGCAACGATAGTGAAGGCAAGGATAAATAGATGGAACTTCATCAAATTAAAGAACCTATGTACAGCAAAAGAGACATTTCAGAAAGACAAACAGACTTCCCACTGCTTAGGAAAAAAATTTCTCACATAAAACAAGAGATAAAGGATTGATCACAAGATATACAAATAACTGATGAAACTCGACTACTTTAAAAGTAAAGTAAACAACCCCATCCAAAAATAGGCAGAAGAGCTAAAAAGACACTTCTCCCAAGAGGAAATGCAGATGGCCAACAAATATATGAAAAAAAGTTCAACATCTCTTGAAATAAGGGAGATGCAAATTAAAACCACAATGAGATACCATCTCACAACAGTGAGAATGGCACATCTTCAAACAACTAGCAACAACACATGTTGGCAAGGATGTGGAGAAAAAGGAACATTACTGCACTGCTGGGGGGAATGCAAACTATTACAACCACTATGGAAAACTGATTGGAGGTTCCTCAAACTGCTTAACATAGAGCTTCTATATGATCCAGAATCCCACTCCTAGGTATCTACCCAAAAGACACAAGAACAGTGATTCAAAAAGATACCTGTATCCCCACGTTTATTGCTGCATTATTTCCAATTGGAAAGACATGAAAACAACCCAAATGCCCAAAAGTGGATAACTGGATAAAATGATGTGGTACATAACACAATGATATATTATTCAGCAATCAAAAGAAAAAAAAATAAATACATGCCTTTTGCAGCAACATGTATGGAGCTGGAAAAGATCATCCTTATTGAAATAAGCCAGAAAGAAAAGGAAAAATACCAGATGGTTTCATTTACAGAAGGAGTATAAAGGACCAGGGGGAAAAATAAGAATAATAATGAACAACTATATATCAGAGACATTTTATGTGGGTGGAGTGGGGGATGGGATCAAAAACAGTGGGGGGAGGGAAATGCACTGGACTATGGTGATGGCATACAGGTGATTTTATGATGGAAAGGCCACAGGGATCACAGCTGAGGTGGAAAAATACAGAAAATGATGAAAAAATAAACTATTATATCATTTAAAAAACATTTCAGTGTAAAAAATTATAAAACTTATTTACTATTCACTAAATTATTATTTAGTGTTAAATAATAATTGTATTTAATAAATAAAATAATAATTGTAATAAGTTAATAAATGTAATAATAAAAAAAAAGAAAAACCTAATCTACTAAGACAAGAGTGTGCTAAACAAGTAATTGAAAGCCATGGTTTCATCCAATACCTGTGAAATCAACCTCTTGTATTACTCCTCTGGATAATATGTCCACCATGATCTGGAAGTGGCCTACCCCAGGATCAGACCTTAACAACTATGTAAAGAGATGTAACCCTGGAGCCTGACACTCCACATCCCACCTGCTGACTGGTGTTGATCAGTACTGCTGACAGGCACTGCTGACCTCTGCACATCAACCTCCAAGACCTGTCCACTACTTATCATTATCAGGTCCCACTGGCTGACAGCTGGATGACAGCTGCCTCTGCCTTCAACATAATCAGCACAAACTCCTGGTGTTGTGTCAGGAGACATGCCGCTAGGTTTCATACTTCTGCTGAATTGCATGCTTACAATTGCAAGGCTTAGAGTGCAGCAACAAAAGGGCTTACTAGAAAAGGGGAAAAGAGAAAAAAGAAAAAAAGTTTCTAAGGCTGCAGATAGTCTCCACAGAGTCTGGTAGTCCATACCAATAGCTGCTTGTGCAAGATGGCATTTTTCCTTCATGGTGCTTGGAGCTGGTAACACACCAATAAGTGGTAGAACTGGACTCAACTTAGTGGCAATTGGACGTAGTACAGGGGTCTCTTCCTTGGTGCCACTGCATCAGTGCAACAGAAATACAAAGTAAGGCTGGATGGTTCCAGGTGCAACAGCACCAGGAAGTAGTGCTCAGTGTGTTGAAGGCAGAGGCAGCTGTCAGCCAGTGGGAGCTGATGATAAAAAGTGCTGGACAGCTCTTGGAGGTTGCCCAGCACATGACAGCAGTGTCAGCTGTACTGGTCAGCACCAGCCAGCAGGTGGGATGTGGGGTGTCAGGCTCCAGTGTTACAGCTCTTTACAGGCACCAAGCACAGGCCTGAGGTGCACAACTCAGAGATGCTGCTGGATACTGGCCAATGGCAGACAACTCTAGTGCACCAAGCACCAGTGCACAGTGCACAGTGCACAGTGTTTTCAGAGATATCGCCAGTGGCCAGCGACACTGACCAGCCAGTCATGTAAAAGTTGAGGCAGAGGCAGAAGCAGCTTTCAGGCAGCCGTTCCAAGCAGAAATACATGCAGCAGTCAGCCAAAGAATGAAGGTCTCTATGAACAATGCCCAAGGAAAATCTCCCAATCAATGAATGAAGTCAGCAACTGCCTCAGTTTCCATTTCCTTCACACTACCTGACTTTCAAGCTGCATTACTGTGTTTTTAGAACTGCCACTATTCCTAGCACTTGAGTGGAGCAAGTGTGTGCTTGAGTCTGATTGGTCCGTTTTCAAAACTGTGAAGGCATACCACCCTCTGTCCCCTGAGCAGTCAAGTTGAAATCTGAACTCTGTGTCTCCAACACCATTGCAGTTTTTCAAAATGCAAACCATACCAGGGAGTGAAAACTGACCCCATGGCTTTGACTATCTCCACTTGGGCCCATACTTGGTGTGATGGAGGGTGAATGCCCTATTTTCCAGAAACGCCCAGTAGACAAGAAAGTTTTCTCACTATTCTGCCCACAATACTTGCAGTAGTGCTTCCACAGAATATAAAATAAAACAATAGTATTTTGCTGAATGAATATATGCAAAGGTGGATGGATTGAAGTAACAAACAAAATTGATTTAGTTCCTAGTTATACCGTGCATGGCCACAAGATGGAAACATTTCTTACTAAAAGTCTATCCTTGCATTTCCTTTTCCTTTTTCTCCCTTCTGCATTTTCATGGATGCCTTCTTCAACCTAGACATTCCTATTTTCTCTTTCTCTTTTTTTCATATAGGTGTGAGTTTGTGTGCATCTATTCTATTTCAATTGTGGGACTTTTCCTGTAGATTTCTGTACTTTTTCTCTCTCCCTGCAATCTCTATTCAATGGAAAGGATAAAATGAGTTTGGGGGTTTTTTTTGCTTTTTTTTTTTTTTT
>NW_004567172.1:380806-404158 GCF_000260355.1 Condylura cristata | reverse complement strand
TTGGTGGTTTCTGTTGCCTGATCTTTCTGTGTTGAATTTCCCCCCTGTGGACTTGCTTGAATATTTGTTTGTCTTCTTTTCCCTGTTGTGTATTTTCTGATACTTTCTATTCGCTGAGATATGGTGTTGCTATTATTGGCCGGCATTTATTTATTTATTTTTTTTTTGGATGTTCTTTCTGGAATAGCTGAGGGACTTCCAGACACTTCAGTTGTGGAGGGTATTCTGAGTTGTGTTGTTTTTCCCTGCCCCCACTGTGTGTAATTGTGTCTGTTGTCTCAGCTGGTAATAGTCAGGGGACTCTTGTGTTGTTCAGCCTCTTCTAGTAACACGTTGAGGCCGTGTTTCTGGAAGGTGTCTGTTGATCTTTGTAGCCTTTGGCTTTCCCAGGTTCCCTCTATGCTTGGTGTGCCCATGGTGGTTATGATGAATTAGAAGTGTTGTAGGTTTCCCTGGAGCTGGGTCTTTGGTTGAGTTGGCGGCTGGCTTTGTTTACACTCTGAAGTACTGAGAGCTCCCAAGTCTTCTTCGGGCCTCTGTTGTGGGGGTAGGATCTCCCCTTCCCCACAGGAGTGCAGGGGAGTTCCAGAGGGCTGAAATCCTCCTGGCTGAGCAGGCTGCCAGTCCTCCCTTTGAGCTTTCAGGGTTTTTTTTGTTTAGTCCAAAGAGTCCCACCCAGAGCAGTGCCTCCCCCTGCCTGAGGTCCTTTCACAGAGCCCAGCTGTATCTCTTTAACTCCAGGGTTTTACTATAGTTTTTTTTGGGTAGATGTGGTAAGCAGGTAGACCCCTGAGCAAGTTTCCCCTTTTGAGGCACTTCCTAGGGCCTCTCTATGTTAAATGTTTGGTTTTATTTTTTTTAAAGATTTATTTATTTATTCATACAGAACTGTGGTACAGGCCAGAGAAGTGGAGGCTGAGAGAATTCACCAGAGACAGAGCTGTAGCAGAATAGGCAGATCGACAAAGTACACTGCTGAGGGGAGCAGCGGGTGGGTCAGGAGAGGTCTGCCAGGCCATGTGGATCTCCTCCAGGGCAGGCAGGATCTAACTTATGTGCAAGTGGCTTAAACTTCTTAATGCAGTGCTTTAACCTGCTGTGTCACCAGGCAGGGCCTGATAAAATGAGTTTTAACTGAAATAGATACCTTATTTTTTGCTTAAACTGAATATTTATGTACTTAACGGATTAAAAAATAAATGGATCATGGAGTATGGGCATTTTCTACACATATTTTTTTATGAAGCTAAATTAATTAAGCTTTATACATTGTGTTTCTGTTCACTGAATGGTATATCTTTTCCTCAAGGACAATCAATCAGTCTAAATGAAATAAAAATGATGTACATTTTCTTTTGGTCAAACTAATTCTTTGTAATATGTTTTTTTTTTCTCCTTCAGAGTTTTCCAGTGCTTTCCTGGCATGAAAAAGAAACCATTTCAATGCTCAGGTAGATCCTGGGGACCCAAGTCTTACTGATGTTGACACCCCAATAACAATTCAAAGTCACACTCTACGGAAGCCAACTACATTTTCTGCCCAAGTCTAATGAACCCCCCACTATTGGGGATGAACACTTGTGAAGTATCTTTTATTGATGAAATTCTGCAGACCCATGTAGATCCAGGGTGTGAAAGGAGAACATTTTCCTCTTTCAGCGACTCTTAAGTTTCCAGGACACCAAAGCTACTTTCTTAAATCATACTCTCATCTCCATATTCTCATTCTTGATTGTCTCACCCATAGCAGCAGCCATGATACTCTCAGAGACACAAGAGTGAACATGCCAGTATCATAGGAAATAGCATTGCTTGTCCATGAAAGAAAGGAGTACACAGGAAAATTGTGAGAAAGGGAGAAAATTAGTGGAGAAATGAAAGGAAAACAAAGTGGAAAAATGTTGCCTCAGTTTTCCACTGAAATTCAGTAATCCGTGTAGGCAAAGAAAATTGTCTGTCTTCTGACTCTGTCTTCTGCAAGAAAATGATCACCTCATACTCCAACTCTTATTTTGATACCCTGTGGCCTCTACTTCTCCACAGTTTAAGAGGGATACAAAAAGATCACTGATATTTCACATGCATGACTAGATAAATGAATACTAATTCCTTTTCAAATAAAATACTAACAAGTAATCACAATCATCATTAAAGGAGTATAAGTTCTTTAATTCTGTGATGTCTTAGGGGGTCCTGGGGAAGAGATTTCAACTTTCTCTAATTTTTAGGATAAGAGCTAGGCAGGGCCTGAAAAATCAAAGCAAGGCATTCAGCATGTAAAGACAAATCAAATTTAAAGAGGTGATAGATGTCAGTGTGGGGCTCCCACTCCTTTGGTCTGCACAGAAGGTGCGAATTTTTATGTTATTCAATACAGTAGAATTCTTCATGTTGCAGGCAGTTTCAGTAGCACAACCCATGCCATATATCACATATTTTTGCAGGTCTGTGAAGAGAAACATGCAAAGTTAGTCTTCTTCCTCATTTTTTCTCCCTTCCCACCTACATTTTATACTAACTCCTTGGGAAAGGAAAGGGCATTCAAAGTTCCCCAGAATTCCTGGCCCTGTCTGCTGCAAGAAAATCATCATCTCAAACTCCGACTATTTCTTGATTTCATTTAGCACAAACTTCCCCCAGTTCTGGAGGGCTCTCAAAAGACCTGTGATATTCCAGATGCATGACTAAGTCTAGAATCACTGGTTGCTGAATAGAGTAGAGATAGTTGATAAGGGAAGAAATCTGGGGATCAGAAAGCATGTATTTAGTTATAGTGTGATCTAACTGTTCTCCTCCTTACATTTTCTTCTTCGGTGAAACCAAAGGGAAGCAATGTAGATACCCATCAGCCTCAATCCTTTCTCCTTGAACTGAGTTTCTTGGGAGATTAACTCAACAGAATCTTATACACTTCTATGCTTTCAGTGGCAAGTTGGAATAGAGACACTACTCCACAATGGACAGCCCTCGCTTTCATCTCATCCCAACACAACCCCCACTGCAATTCATAGATTCAGCCAGGAGCACCCAGTTAAGCTAGCCCCAGATTATGGATCCACAGACACTATGAAATAGTGTTTTATGTGTTAGGCAGCCAAGTTTTACAATAATTTGTTACAAAGCAGTAGCTAGCTAATACACTACAACCTTTAAGAAGATAAGCATCAAAGAGCCTGGGGAAATAGCCTTACTTGAACCAAAAATCTCGATACACTTCGTCTCTGCACCAGTGCATTTGAGGAGTGATGGGTTACAGAAAATGCTGTCCTCACTGTAGCAGGCAGGACATGTGATGCCATTGTGTAAGGAATTCCCCTGCTCTGAAGGCACATAGAATTATGTCATGTTAAGGAATAATGTTAAAAAGAGCTGAGAATATTTTGAACCTTTCCAAGATAACTGTTAATCCAGAATTCCTCTCCCCAAATTACAAAGTATTTAAAACTAAGATGTCACAAAGGGTGAAGGAGTTGTAGATAGTAAGTAGAAAGATATAAGCAAAAGGATCTTCCACGGATTTGGGGTTATCTTCCCTCTTCATGAATCACTCCCCTCTTCTTTGGCTAGAGAGAGGAGGTTAGGTAATGAAGAAATAACCTGTGTCCAAGAATTATATAGTTAAGGCAGTGAAGAATTAAATAGATGAACAATGATATCTTCTCAGCTAGAAATGAAATGGAAAAAAATATATATCTACACATTTAGAAAAAATACCCAGGACCAATTCCAGCCAACCAGTCACCTATGTAGGGAAAGGGAGTGTATCCATTTCTTCAAAGGGAAGAATGACAATCAGCTAGGAAAAAAAAATAAAATGAGAAGGAAAGGGAAGGGAAAGGAAGGGGAGGGAAGGGGAAGAGAGGGGAGGGAAGGGAAAGGTAGGAAAGGGAAAGGTAGGGAAGGGGAGGGAAGGTAAAGGGAGGGAAGGGAAAGGAATGGAAGGGAAGGGAGGAAGGGGGGTAGGAGAGGAAGAGTTAAGAGGTGAGGGGAAGGAGAGGGGTGTGGAGAGAAAGAAGGGGAGAGGAGGGAAGTGAAAGGGAGGGGAGGGGTGAAGGAGGAGAAGGGGAGAGGAGGGGAGGGGAGAGAAATGAAGGGGAGGGAAGGGAAGAGAAAAAGAGGGGAGGAAAGAGAAGGGGAGGGAAGGGGAGGGGAGGGAAGAAGCAGACCATAAGAAGATAATTAGAAGACAGAGATCTAATGCAATGGATTGGGAGCATGTACATGAATGGAGGGAAAGCAGAGATGAAATACTCACCAACTATAGGCTTTTTATTACACTCTTCAGTCTGGCAGCATTTGTGTTCATACCTAAAGGTTTTATCACTCCCAAAAGAGGCTGAAAAGGCCAGTGGAACACACCTACTCGAAGAACAGCCTTTCTGCTGTAAAACAATTTTGGGATGCCCTGCAGAGAAGCAAACCACAGCAGCAAATTATTCTCTGAGCCAACTGTAAAGGTAGTATTGAAGATTTCTATACCTTGAACCCCTTTGTCTTTAGCTTTCCATAGCTTAAAAAAAAGTCTATCTTCATGGACCATATAGTACACCAAAGGAGGAATGGCTTGTTAATATCGTTAGCTCCTCCCTCCATATTATACTGAGTCCACCCTGGTGAGATGCAACAAAAGAAACATGTTAAATAGAAGATTGCCAGGATGTGAGGACTCTATCCAGTTAGTAACACACAATTTCTGCCACACTAAACATCTCCATCTGTACTGTGTACCTAGCAAGGTGGGCAGGGAGCTAACACAATGTACCTGTAAATTCTTGATTTTTGCTGTAACAGCCATGGGAAGATTCACAAGTTGTCAACACATCATCGCTACATTGATTTGCAGGGCACTCTACACACTTATAAGTCTCTATGAAAGAACATACAATTCAGATATGAAAATGATTAATAATCACAATTAATGTTTTAATAGTCAATTATTCCTGATATTCAGATGCCATGACATCCACTTCCATGGAGTTAAATGAGCCATTCATTTTATTCTCCAGAAAGGGCCACTTCAGGCCCCAATCAGACCTTAGCACAAAGCTGACTCACCCCAAAACTTAGGCTCATCCCATCTCAGCCACCCCATCTGGGTGTGCCCATGGGTATCCTTAATGCTGCAGGAACATCACTGTTCTCAGAGCAGGACCTGACCTCTCCAAAGTGGGCATTCATTTTCTGTATTATCCGCATTACCCTTCTGGTCTTTAAGAAAAATGGGTCAGGTATTTATTCTTACCCACAGTGCTGAAAATCAAGGTGATGAGAATATAGGTGGCAAAGAGGTTCTTCAGGGCTGCGAATGAAGTCATGGTGACACTGCAGAAGGACCAGGGCAGAGCACAGTCATAAGGGTCATGTGGCCCAGGCATCTTGTTTCAAAACCCAAATATTGTCCAGGGTTATCCTTTCATTCATTGATTTAACAAATAAGGTTGTATTAGTCCTTGACTTTATTTAGGGATGAAAAGAGCCCAGGGTTTAACTTCCTTCCTCTGGATGGAGCCTCATGGTGGACTTCTTTCTCCCCTGGTTGTGAAGTTGTTGGAGCCCTCTCCAAATTAGCAACTGCAGACTTGCTCAAGATACAGCAATCACTCTTTAGGAAACAGAGAAGAGCTCTCCACTAATTACAATGGTCTGAAACTGTCATCCTCTGAGTCAAAGAGCACCTTAGTGAAGAGGCTGATTTCTCAATTCTAAAATGATTGAGTAATTAAAGAATTATAGTTTAATATAATTTTATAATATAATGCAGTGAATTGCAATGCTCTTCCAAAAATGTACATTCAGAACAGTCACTTCTAACATTCAATATTCTGACATGAAACTCTTTAGGGAAGTTCACGCTTATAAATATAGCAAATGTGAAAAGGAAATTGTGAGAGAACAATTTGCTTATTCAAACCTGCTAGGTATGAGCGTCTTCACCAAAAGTTTTAACACTGAGTCTCACTTGGTCTTTTATCCAACAGATAGCACTGTGTTAGTCGGCTGAGAATAAACCTCTTCTAGAATTGAGTGCATGCTTCCTTTTTCCAAATACTCTCTGTGAAGTAATTCATTTCTCCTCAGCTGTGAGGAATTTCATGGTTGTATTTTGTGGTTAGCCACTATTCCATTCAAATTATCCCTTTTCTTCATGTATGTTTGTATTTTATCTTTTTTTAAAGATTTATTTATTTATGCTTACAGAACTGAGGTACAGGCCAGAGGTTCAGGGACAGTGAGAGGATTCACCAGAGACAGAGTGGGCAGCAGAACAGGCAGATTGATGAAGTACACTCCTAAGAGGAGCAGTAGGCAGTTCAGAGAATGTCCGTGAACCCACGTGGATCAGCTCCCTGGCCAAGGATTGATCTCGTGCTACAGTGGCTTCAGAAATATTCATAATGTGGTGCTTTAACCCATTGCACCACCAGGGAGAGCTCTGTATTTTTATCTTTTTTGAGACAGCACAGATGTGAAGAACAATTCCAGTTGTTAAAGAACATGAATCAACAGAAAGCAGTCATGGGAAGGGAGCCCTGTAGGTCTGCCTTGAGATCAGTCCTAGGCTGACTATGAATCCTGGTCTGCTGCCACCTGATTTGTGGGCCCTGGGGAGCACTTCATAGCACTTCAGGGCCATATATCTGGACAATGGCTCCAGGGCCCCATGATCTGTGAGAATTAAATCATATGATGAATAAATGCCTGGCTCACAGTAAACATCATTTCTTAGATGCTCTTCACTGCTAGTTTTCATCTCTCCACTTTCTCATGGGCTCTATTCTACCCTTTCCAATCCAGTTCCTAGAGCCAACTCCAGGGAATCTCTTACCTTTCTCCCAAAGGAAATCTCCCTGTACTCCTTTTTTTTTTTGGACTTTATTCATCCTAATCCATTATTAGGGCATAAACATTACATTTGATTTGGAAGAAAATCACTAAAATGTAAACATTATATTTTTATAAGCCTCTCAACAGGCATCAAATTCTGAGATCAAGAAATGACAGGTTCTGAAAATTCAAGGACCTTATGGTGTCTACAGTGGGCAAGGACTATGCTTGTTTTTGCCTCAGTTTAGCTGACTGCTGCTGAAGTAGCAGCATTCCCTTCCAGGCTCCTCAGAAGCCATGATACAGAACAAGGGACAGCAGTAGTCAGGCCCGGGACAGGGGCAGAGGTTAGCAGGACCTTAGTTGGGGGTCTCTGAAAATGTGAACATATGGGAAGTGAGAACAGGTTCCCATTGTCTAATCAAATTCAATAAATAATTTCAGAGGAACCAAAGCCATGAGCTCAGACAAAGCCTGAGGACCAGGATCGCAACTTGCATTCCAGGATGACTGCTGGCTATGGAGACAAGACCACAGCAGGATTTGCTAGATAGACAAACTCTGGCATCCTTCCCAATCAGTGTTTATATAAACATTTCTGAGAATTCATATGACTTTGGCAGCTTAAGAAGGAATTAAGTTCAGCCTTTCTTTGTGGAATTCTATGAATTTCAAGCCTCATTCATCTTTGGACTCATCCTTCCAGGGGTCTGAGGAAACATCAGCAACATCACCAAGGTGTGGTGGGGGTTGCCACCCTTACCTTCCTGAGGGCGAGTTTTCAGGAAATAATAGTTGTTTCACACTCTGAATTTCAGATTGTACTTTCCAACATTACCACCAGCTAAGACAAATAGTCTCAGTGACAAATAATGTATATAATACTTATCCAAGAATCACCTCCAACATCATTCCAGGTTTCTAGCTGAGGCCATGTGAGAAGAGCATTCAATTTCTCTACTCAAGAGCCTCATATTCCCGGTCTGAGCAGGGGACAAGGAATCCTGCTTCACAGGGTAGAATGGAGTGCCATTACAGTGTGGTCTCTTCACCACATCCACATCGGTGACATGGGATGAAACCAAGCAGCTGTTGCATTTGGCAGAAGTAGGACTTGACTTGGGCTGTCAACCTGTTGACTCATGGTCATGTACGTCAAGATTCTAGGCAGTACAACAAATGCAGCTTGCTTTCCCTCTATCATTTCAACAGAGGAGACGTCTGACAGACAACAGGTACCCAGAGACCTCCAGAGGCACTGATTCCAGGGCTAGATATAGTACAAGTTTCACTCACACTGGCATAGAAAAAGGATTAGCACATCTTCCACTATCTTCTATTGAAATTAATCCTCAAACCACAGAAAAATCACCCACCACTGGAAATCAGTGAAGTTTTTTTTTTCTATCATATCACATGGCATCTGCAATCATAAACTATTCTAAAGCATTTTGTCAACTGCTTCCAAATTAATACCCTATTAGTGTACCTGCTGGAACTTGGTATCTTACATATTCATTAAAATATGCATCTGCTACTATACCACACATTCAAAGAGTTTTGTAACTGAGTTTCATTATAATTATCATTCTTTTCATGAGAAGAGGTACATAGACTCTATCTGATTGCAAATGTTCATTAACAAAGCACCAATCATGCTCCCAAAGCAGAATTCTGCTCCATGCCCATGACTCAGCCCCAAGTTACGCATTCTTGGGTTTTCCTATCTCTTCATTTCATTGCTCCTACCCCTTTCTCCTAGTACAACGTGCCCCAGAACACCTGACCAGATGAACCGACTGGCGATAAGGGTAGTTTCTAGCAGAAAAGGTATGAGGCCAGATGGCCCAACTTACAGAGTGATCTTGGTCAGGAAGTTCACTAGTTGAAACAAGCTACCAGCTGTCATGCGATGGCACTGCTCACCCACACTGATGGCTCACGGATTAGCCTGGAATTTAAGTACAGCACAGTTCAGGAAAGGCGGGAGAATCAGATCAAATGTGCCAGTTTTCTCATCACAGAGATTTCTATAAGGAAGATAGCTTAACACAGGAAGGAGGCCCCAGACTCTGTGTCAACTTCCTGTTTCTCAAGTGTGTTTCTCAACCAATCATTCAGGGTTATGGCTACCGTGCAGATGTTACAGAGTGCAATCCAGGAACCAATGGGAAGTGGGATACAAAGAGAAGTGTAAGAATTAGCCAGAACCTTTCAAATTATAGGAGTGTCCTGGTTGTTATGTCTCTCTAAGTTGTGGCCCCCACCCTAATTTTGGCTTCATGATTATTGCACAAACCCTTACAGAGACTCCACTCTTTCAGGTCAACTGTATCAGTTTTTGTTTACACACCATCTCTGATATAAAAAACAAAACAAAACAAAACACAAAAAACTTGTCACTAAGAACTATCTCCTTGTCAGTCTGGTTCCTTGAAATAGTTTGGTCAGACACTTTCCTCCCAGACAATTACCATGTGAGGGAGCAAGGAATAAGACTATGATTCACCCAAAATCCCTGAGAGCCACTCACATGCTTCGGGCCCTCAATTTCCCCATATGTAAAGTAGAATGAGATCTGACCCCCACCTTCTAGGTTTATGTGAGTGTGACATGAACCCACCTGTACTTGAGTATATATATATATACACTCTAATTAGTTGGCACCAATACCAACTAATATCTGCTTGTTTGTTCTCTTTAATTCAAGTATCAGAAAGTATTTATTCTATAGCATTTGCTTCTTGACCAAACCACTTGATCATCTAGGAGTCAGAGAGACTAGCTACGTGCAAAGTACTGGGGAAGCTTTCTACATACATCCCATTAAGAGGAAGTATAGACCTTTTCCCCAGATATGTTGTACCCTTTTCCTATGTTTTATGAGAGCCTCAGGCTTGAGAGGAGGCCTGATCAATGGTGAACATCAGGAAGCCCCTTTCTGGGGAGAAGTTGTCTTGAAAAATTTCTCTGGCTAGAGTTGTCTAGTGTCTAAGTCATAAGTATTCAGTTTTCTGTGTCAAAGTTGGAGAGACCTTTATCCATCCCAGGAGTTGTCTCATATGCCAGGACACTAACTTGAGTCTAACAAGTCTTAGTGGTGAAGTATCCGTGCTCAAGTGCAGTTCATGGTAAAAGCCTGTCATGCTCGTAAGGGTGAACACTCAGAAAAGGAAAAGGCACAAGATCAAACCATATTTCTGACCCTGAGGTAGGGGCAGAGAGATAGAAGAAGAAGAGCAAAGCAAAATGATGGATCAAATTAAAGCAATTAAGATGAGGAAGACTATTTCACCTAGGTACAACCCCGTGCACTGGGTTCAGCAAAAAGCCAGAAAGAAATTTCTGGCTAGGAATTTGATATTTACGCCAAAAGCATCCAGGTAAGTAGGGAAAGAACAAAAGGATGGGACTTCTGACAAGGCAAGTGGTCATTGTTCTAGGAGAAGCTTCAGGAATAGCTTCAGGAAAAAAAAATCTTGTCCATTTTTCTGGTTTCTAGGTGTTATGCCTTCTTAGTATAAACAGAAGACAGGAAAATGACCATTTTTTCACCTTCTTTATTTATTTTGTTTTTATAGGTGGTTCTCAGAGACTTCAGATTATGATCAAAATATGACCCTTAGTGGAGAATCATCCCTGGGTACTGCTCTAATCCTGATAATTATCCTCAAATAGAAAGTGTTGGGATAGGAAGCACATAAGTTTAAAGAGCAAATTCAATGGCCATGGCCACCAGAGTATGCTACCCAGGTTCCTAGCATCAACCACAGAGAAAACTGTGATCTAAAACAGTTCTAATCCATCATCCAATGGTCACTATGCATAAACAAGGCAATATGTAAGCACAAACTTGACCCTTGATTGCCCCTTACCAATATACCCTTCATCCCTCTTATTGCCCCCATTTTCATTTTTTATTCTCATTTTTACTCTCAGCTTATAAGATTGAGCTTTTCCTCCAGCCTCAGAAGAACCCCTAGATACCATCCAGTAATTTTCTGAGGAAAAGTCAAGGGGAATGCATAAAGGACTGAGAGTGGATGCATTCTATATACATGGAAGAGCTGGCACCACTGAATCATAGGAAGAAAGTTTTCACATGGCCTAGATCTTAGCTGGAGTGGAGAACAAATTGAGCTCCACTGTATATACAGTATTAAAAAAACAATAAAACTCTTAAGAACAAGTTTAGCCATAAAATGGAAAGATCTGTAAACTGAAAACTAGTAGATATTGAAAATAGATAAATGGAAAGCTACCCTGTGTTCACTGATGGGAAGAATTAATATAGTTAAAATACCCATACGACTCTAAGTCATCAGTAGGTTCAAAGCAGTCTCTATCAACATTCCAATGATAATTTTCACAGAAACAGCAAAAACAATAGCAAAATTTGTATGGAACTATAAAATACTGAATAACCAAATATGAGAAAAAAAACAAATCTGAATAACCAAATATGAGAAAAAAAAACAAATCTGGGAGCATCAAACTTCTTGATGTGAAACTATAATGAAAACCTACAATAATCAAAATATTGACATCCTTACATTAAAAAATGATGTGTATACCAATGAAAAGAATCAAGATTCCAAAATAAACTCTTGTATATCAATTAATATTTGAAAAGATATCAAGAACATCCAGTGAATGTTTAAGAACTGGTTTGGGAACCTCCTTGATGGTGCAACGGGTTAGGACGCAGCACTGCAAGCTAGCCACAGCCGCCTCAGTACCAGTTCGATCCCCCAACCCGGAGGTGACCCACATGGCATGGCAGACCTCTCCTGTCTTGCCCACTGCTCCCCTCAGCAGTGTACTTCGTCAGTCTGCCACAGCTGGTCTGTACTCCAGTTCTGCACGCATAAATAAATAAGTCTTTAAAAAAAAATAACATATCAATGATGAAATAATACTCCTTGCCTGATACTGGTCTTTACACTCAGAAATGTCAGTGTTCTGTGAAGGTCTGTAGACCTACACTGTGACATGCAGACCACACACGAATCCTGTGCTTAAACTAAGTTTTGCACTAGGTGTCAAAACAGCTTTTTGTCTTCTGTAGGGAAACTTAAAAGATACTTCATTCTGCCAACACATTAGGTTTGCTTTATCTACCAGCTGTCATGCAGAACTTTCAGAACGACTTAGGGGCAAATGAAATTCAAAACCTGTAGAGCAGCTGTAACCACAACTTCCTTTTATATAGAACTAAAAATATTTGAGGCTTCCTTGCCCCAACCTGGCCTGGTTGCACAGGACTGAGAAGCCCCTTTTCACCTTAATAAAGTTTTTCTTCCTCTAAAAAAAAAAAAGAATTGTAAATGATTTCCTGGTTGAGCAATAATTTTTCAAAGCTGAATTGGTTATAATAGCACTTGTATTTTTAAAATATAGCTATTTTCATTTAGGAGAGTGGAGGTAAAAATGAAGGAAAGCTGAAGCAATATTAAGTACTTCTTTCTTTGGCTGATATGCTTCAAAAGGGAGTAAGTGTCCAGAAAATATACATAATTGCATAAAAAATGAGCATATGAAGCAGTAAAATTATTTGTTAGATATAGAGTTGTTTGAGATACTGAAAAATTACTGCACCTCATTAATATCACTAATTATATATTTTACAGTGGTGAAACTGGTAAGCTCTGTGATATGTATTGCTGCACAATAAAAATTTTAAGAAATAGTAGGATGTATTTTACAAGACAGTGTTAATACTAGGCCTACCAGTTATCCCTTTAAAAGAGACATTACAACATTACAAAAAAAAAAAAAAAAAAAGACAGACATCCGACTGGTTAGGAAAAAATTTCTCCCAAAAAACTAGCAATAGAGGATTGATCACAAAGATATATGGAGAAAGATGACAACAAAATGAACTAAACACCTCTATCCAAAAATGGGCAGAAGAGCTAAAAGACACTTCCCCAAAGAAGAAATGCAGATGGCCAAAAAACATATGAAAAAATGTTCAACATGACTCATAAGAGAGATGCAAATTAAAACCACAATGAGATACCACCTCACCCCAGTGAGAATGGTACATCTTCAAACAACTAGCAACAACAAGTGTTGGAGAGGATGTGGTGAAAAAGGAACTCTCCTGCATTGCTGGTGGGAATGCAAACTAGTACAATCACTATGGAAAACTGTTTGGAGGTTCCTCAAACTGCTAAACATGGAGCTTCCCTACGACCCAGCAATCTCACTCCTAGGTATCTACCCAAAAGACACAAAAACACTGATTCAAAAAGACACCTGCACCCCCATGTTTATTACTGCTTTATTTACTATAGAAAAGACATGGAAGCAGCCCAGATGCCCAAAAGTAGATGACTGGATTAAAGAGATATAGTATATTATACACAATGGAATATTACTCAGCAATCAAAAAATAAACATGTGCATTTTGCAGCAACATAGATGGAGCTGGAAAAGATCATGCTTAGTGAAATAAGCCAGAAAGAAAAGGAAAAATACCAGATGGTTTCACTCATAGCAGTATAAAGGACTAGGGGAGAAAATAATAATAATAATGAACAATTATATTCCAGAGACATTTTACGTGGGGGTGGAGTGGGAAATGGGATCAAAAATGTGGGAAGGGAGTGCACTGGGCTATGGTGATGGCACACAGGTGAATTGGTGTTGGGAAACCCATGGGGATTACAACTGAGATGGAGAAGGCACAAAATGATGTACAATAAGCTATTATATAAAAACAAAAAAAGAAAAATACTGGATGGTTTCACTCATAGCAGAAGTATAAAGGACCAAGGGAGAAAATAATAATAATGATGAACAACTATACACCAGAAACATTTCATGGGGGTGGGGAAATGTACTGGACTAATGTGATGGCACATAGATGATTTGGTGATGGGAAGCCCATGGGGATAACAACTGAGATGGGAAAAGTCACAAAATGTTATAAAAATGAAATATTAAATTATTTAAGAAAAAGTGTATGGTGGCATTTTGAGGTGGAGGCTACCAATAAGAAATATAAGTGACTACAGAAGGGAGTGGGAGGCATTCAGTATTAAAGTTAACTTCAGTATTAAAGTTTCAGTTCCTTCAGCTTTTGGGGCCAGTGGATTCGAACCCCAACACACAGATGTTGCAAACAGCTTTTGTGGGTCTCTGAAGTTGGAGGCTTCCAGCAGCCATCCTCAGAGCAGAAAATTTCAGAGACTTTCCAAGTAGCCAAGTGACTGAAACTGTTCCCGGTTTTTGCTGCAGTTGCAGCCTGGCAGAGAATATGGAAACCCAGAGCTGGGCAACTTGCTCAGATGTGCAAGTATGGCCATTTGTTGGGTTGTTTGACTACTGCAGCTACTGTTTTGAGTGTTGCTTGTCTGATGCTGTGCTGGGACATCTTGGCAACTCATGGAATTTCTCCCGTTCTATATTCTGTTTTCTTTGGGAGTTAAAACCCACCTATAGTCTGGCTGCTGTGTTCCCCAATAGCAGGAAGGTGCCACTTAGACAAAAGACCTAATGTTTGGGAAAGGAGCTCTGCATCCTCAGGGGTGGGAAGATGACATTTTAACTGCTTTTGTGTGGGACTACAATGAGGTGTCATTTCTAACTTGCCTATTCTACATGAAGGTGAAGTCAGGTCCCCTGGGCACCCTCAATACCCTCAGGCCCTCTATTTGTGGTGAACTGAGCAGAAGAAATACTACATAGTTCTTCTTTTCCCTTATTTTATTTTAAGATTAATTTATTTATTCATACAGACCTGGGGTACAAGCCAGAGGTGGTGAGAGCTTCAACAGAGACAGAGCGAGGAGCAGAACAGGGAGATCACCTAAATACACTGCTGAGGGGAGCAGCGGGTGGGCCAGGAAAGGTCTGCCTCTCCAAGTGGTTTACCCAAGGGGGCCGGGGATCAAACTCACACCAAGGGGCAGCAGCCATCTTGCAGTGCTGCATCCTAACCCATTGTTCCACCAGGGAGGGCCCCCTTTTCCCTTATTTTTCCCCTTTTCTTTCTGGATGCTTAGAATATAATCTCTCCCTTGTCTGTCAATTTCTGTTCCAATTCATCGAGTAGTAGCATGGGTATTGTCCACACCACACAGGCTCAAGTGATCAGTGGATTCTACCTGACAGCAAACCTGAAAGGAAGTGAGAATGTCAGAGACAAAATGGAGTTCACCACTCCTTTCCTTTTTCTCCTTTACTGAAACATACCTCTCTCTCTCATTGCATATTCACTGCCCACTCTGAACTACTCATGAAGCACAAAGTTGCTAAGTATGATGCTTGAAGTCTGTTGCTTGCTGGAATGAAAAGTATACTGCTTGTCTGCAGTAGTAGCCAAGGCTACCTTGATCCATTTCCCAAACAATAAAGAAAGTCTACAATGGATGGTGTAACAAGTTTCTGCATCCAAACTATAAAACCTTACCATTCCTGCTGTTTGGGGCTCAGATTTTTGGTCACTATCCCACTGAGCCCTCAGTTGTGACAATTAAATCTCTCTCTCTACCTCTCTGAATGCTGTCTGATTCCTCTGGGAAACTGTAGTAACACTCTTCACTAGGACAGTTGTATTTGTCTCACCTCTAACTGGAGGAAAAGCCTTTCCCTATTTTGTTACAACAGAAGTTACACAACCCTTCTAACTCTGTTTTTCTTTCCCTTATCCTCCATTTATCCAGAGTGCCAAAACCCCCCAGATTCAGTTTTTAGAAAAAGGTAAATAATTGGTCTTTGCTGTGCAGGCTGGGTAGGTTTGCTGTCAGTTCCCACAAGCAAAAAGAGAATTTTGGAGTCCTCATTATTATTTTGCAGCATTGTTTTAATGCTAAATCAAAGGACAGACAAGCAAGCAGAGAGACAGCAACTGAGCCCATAGCCTCAGAGGGACCCACCCTCACCCTCAAAGTCGCCAGCGCCAGGGTGAAGGAGCTCTTTTTATCACTTACTTCTGGACACAGGTATCCATATTTATTTATGTGCATACTCTGTGCTCTCTGACCCAGTCCAAAATCATGGGTATGTTCCCTGACCACACCTCTCAGAACCAGATATCCATGCAGCAACCTAAGAGTGCAAGACCAGGTAGCAAGGAGCTAGAGGTGGAAAAGTAGAGCTGATTTAACTCCATTTTCCCTACAGATTTTTACTCTCTCCTGACAGTGAAAATTAAGACAGAGTGGCAGGAAAGGTGATTCTGACTCACCTCTTAGAAGCTGATACCATAATTTCAGGTCTAATCTCCCAGCCAGGAATGGATCCCAGACTGCAGTGGCAGGCTGATCCCCACCACTAAACCAGCGTCTCATGATGCCACAGCAGGAACTTCACTGATAGTCAGGCAAGAAAGCAAAAAGAGGCAAATAGGTTTTTTTTTGGGGGGGGGGGAGTTTATTAGGGGAAAAAAAAGTGAGATTCCTAAACCGGTGGAACCAGACCAAGTTGAAGCAAGGAATCCACAGTGGTGTCATGCCTCAGGGAATATATACCTTCTTTACCTAAGTATTCTAATGCTCCATTAGCCTCTTTGTGAAGGGTTAGTTCTTGGTGGTCTTGATACCTGTGGTTGTGCCATTGTATTGTAGAATATTGTTTGTAATCATGTCATTGTTTGTAATATTGCCAATGTAGAGGGTTTGGCCAATACTCACCATAGTTATGGTGATAAAAACTAAAAGTGGTAAATGTAACTGGATGGCTGAAGCCAAAGACTGTTGCAGATGGTGCCACAGATGGAGCTCCTTGAAGCTCCTTGCTGTGAACACAAACAGCCTCAGAGATAATGTTAAATAGTATGGGACTTTGAGCAGGGGCTTCCTTGGAAGGGAAAAAAATGATAAAGAAGAGAAAGAAGTTTGTCCAGGCTCCAGAATTCAAGATTTGAATTTTAGCATTTTGGAGGCCAGTGGATTTGAGCCCCAACCCAGCTGTTCTTGGAGCAGGCCAATGTGAACCTTGGAAAGGAAGAGGCTTTGCAAGGAGCTGAGCAATTGATAAGGTTTCTAGTTTTGCTGTCGATACAGCCTGGCTAGCTGCACGAGTGAGGCCTTTTGTCAGATAATTTGGTGGCTGTGGCTGCTGTCCTGAGTGTCACTTTTCTGGTGCTGTGATAGAGCATCCTGCACCTCTGGGAGCATCTCCTGTTGAGTCTTTTGTTGTCTTTGTGAGTTGGAACCTGGCCTGGACTCTGACTGCTCTGTGAACCAGGTCAGCAGAGGCAGAAAGATGCCATGCTTAGGGAGATGGGAGAGGATCTGCACATACTCAGTGGTGGAAAGACAACATCATAATGGTCTTTGTGTAGGACAGAACTGGACATGACTTTGGTTAAAGTAAAAACCAATTATGGAACCAGACCAAGGAGAGTAACTCTCATTTTTGCTATTTGTTAAATAAATCACTTTGGTGTTTCCTGAGCCTGAGTGGTCTTGCAATTGTGCATACACGTGAAAAATCCAGACAGTATTTGGTAAAGTATTTGGGCAGTGGGACCTTGGCCAGTTTAGGGCCCCCTGCCACCCAGTATCAGTCTCATTCACCTGCCTTAATATTTTGTCCCAGCCTTTTTTTCAGCATACTCTTATCGTTATTGTTCCAAAATATCCTGTTTCCTCTAGTCTTGGGTTGTTTGATTATTCCCTTTGGAACTGTTGCCCTTATTTCTGAAGCCTTCCTTACCTCTCCTGAAGTTCCTGACTATACTGTCTCTATTGCTGCCTAATTATCACTAACTTGCCCTATAACTCAAGGATGGCAGGAAAGGTAATTTTAACCCATTTCTTAGAAGTCTCTTGCGCTATCCACTACATTGTGAAAACTGCTCTCTTGGTTATGATTTGATCAACTTCATTTCCTTACTAATAGATGGATGAGTAGAAAGTTGTGACATCTGATAAAAACTTATTTTTCTGGACATGATGGAGCCTAGGGTGCTGAGGGAACTGAGGTTTCCCTTAAACAGAGGAAATAATTCATTCAGAAGTCAGTAATGTGAGTTAGAAGTGAAACTCTATTGCTAAGATATGGTGTGTACAAATGCAGATTCAGGGAATTCCCCTTGGATATTAAAGTTTCTGATAGAACACTTGTTTAGAATCACAAATGGAGTCCAGTTTTGACCACTTTCACTTAACAAATGAGGCAAAAATTTACAAATGAGAGAATGAATATTGCCAGTTTTGTTTAACAAAGGGGAGGGAACTTCCAGACTGGAACAATGAGAATTAGCCAATTGCAGTAATCAAATGCACCTGACTCCAACACTCCAGTTAGGCAAGGTAGAACTTTTTTAACTGGTGTGAGACAAAATAGTATGGTTTGAATCAAGCTAATAAGATTTGAGTCACTTTGTTCTGAAATGTGATACGTTTCTGTACTACCTAGTCCTTCTGAGAGAATTTGGCCCCTTCCAAATGTTAAGGTCATTCAAGGCCAGCAAATCAGTTGTCTGTAGCTACTTCCAGCTGGATGGGGGTCATTGGCCCTACCTAGATGAAAATCTCCAGTTGCCTGAATCTAAGAGTCCAATAGCCACATCTTTTATTGTAGAGACAGGCTGCATTTCCCACATCAGTATCATTTTGACATGTGATTGTTGTAATCTAGAGGAAACAATGACGTTGAGTGTGAAATGCCCAAAGTGGAAATTGAGATATAGTTGCTCTAGGGTCCAGGAAGTGGAGTATCAATGAGAGAGCACCTTCATGGCTTAGACCCTCTAGGCTTCTCATTGTTTGGTACATGGACTCTTGAGTACTCACTTTACATCTCACTGCCACATGTCAGAGCAAAACTATGTACAAAAACTAATTGCATTCCTAAATTTGAACAATGAGTTAGATGAGTAAGAATATAAGAAAATAATCCCATTTATAATCAAGTCCCTCAACACTAAAGATCTATGAATGAATCAAACATAAGAGTTGAGTGACCTGCACAAAGAAAACTGTAAAACATTCCGTAAGAAATAGAAGACAAAGATCACAAAAATATATGGAGAACTGATGAAACTCAACAAAATGAACTAAACAATCCCATCCAAAAACGGGCAGAGAGCTAAAAAGACACTTCTCCAAAGAAGAAATGCAGATGGCCAACAAACATGAAAAAATGTTCAACATGACTCATAATAAGAGAGATGCAAATTAAAACCACAATGAGATACCACCTCACCCCAGTGAGAATGGCACATCTTCAAACAACTAGCAACAACAAATGTTGGCGAGGATGTGGACAAAAAGGAACTCTCCTGCACTGCTGGTGGGAATGCAAACTAGTACAACCACTATGGAAAACTGTTTGGAGCTTCCTCAAACTGCTAAACAGGGAGCTTCCCTACGACCCAGCAATCCCACTCCTAGGTATCTACCCAAAAGGCACAGAAATACTGATTCAAAAAGATACCTGCACCCCCATGTTTATTGTTGATTTATTCACAATTGGAAAGACATGAAACAACCCAAATGCCCAAAAGTGGATGACTGGATTAAAAAGGTGTGGTACATATACACAATGGAATATTACTCAGCAACCAAAAAAAAAAAAAAAGAAAGAAAGAAACACATGGCTTGTGCAGCAACATGGATAGAACTTGGAAAAGATCATGTTTAGTGAAATAGGCCAGAAAGAAAAGGAAAAATACCAGATGGGTTCTCTCATAGCAGGAATATAATGGAACAGGTGAGAAAATAATGATAATGATGAACAGATATATACCAGAGACATTTTGTGGGGGTGGAGTGGGATCAAAAAAAGTGGGGGGAGGGAAATGCATTGGACTATGGTGATAGTGCATGGGTGATTTGGTCATGGGAAACCCAAGGGGACTGCAACTGAGCTTGAAAAATGCACAAAAATATGTAAAAATAAACTATTATAAAATTTAAAAAAAAAAGAACTAGAAGACACAAAGAATTGTAAAGATACTCACTACTCATGGATTGGACCATTCAACTCAAAGTAATATAGTTTTTCAATGCAATTCCAATTTCTATTGCTTTCTTAAAAAAAAAGGAACAAATATTACTGAAATCCATATGCAAAAAGAAGACCCCAAATACTCAATCATTATTTAAAAAGAGGAAGTATGGTGATTTTACACTTCCAGATTTCATACCATACTGTAACACAATAATAACTAAAGTAGCAGTTACTGAAACACACAAAACAATACAATAAAATCAAGATCCCAGGAATAAAACCACACATATGTGGAGAGTTAATGTTCAACAAGGGAGTCAAGATTATCCATTGATGTTAGAAATGCCTCTTCAATAAATAGTATTGGAAAGCTGATTACCTGCATGCAAAAGAAATAAACTAAATCATTATCTCACATCATACAAAATAAATCTGTTCAAATTACACAAAAGATTAGAAGGTTAGACCTGGAATCATAAAATAAATAGAAGAAAACATCAACAAAACACTTACGACAGAAGCCTCACTGGTGCCTTGCAAATTCTTCCTTAATAGCAAGGAAAGCAAAGGAGAATATAGACAATTTGTGCTCCCTCAAACTGAAACAGGAGCAAACAAGGCAACAGGGCAGGAGTCTGATCGGCCAGATGGAAGGATGGAACAGTCATCCTCCTGCCTTGGTTGAGATAAGAGAGCTGCCAAAAAGGCCAAAAAGGCCAAAAAAACAAAACCAAGGACTACAGCAATACAACAGGGGCCTCGGGCAATAGTCTAACAAAGGACAGTGTCCTATAGGAGGACAGGAAACTGCCTGTGTGTTCTCATCTACATACACAATTTCAGGAGAACTCAGAGTTTAGTAACAACAACCACATTATTTTACAAACAGAGGAAATAAAAGTGCTCACTGCATCCACAGGTGGCTGCTTATCTCACCCAGATAGTGTCAATGATGGTTGCCACTGGTCACCAGGAATGCTGGACAGTATTGGCCAGCACTGATGGTCATTAATGGTCCCTCGTAGGCAGTGTCAGAGACAACAAGTGTTAACAGCTTCTTGTAAACTAGTTGGGCTATACCAACAACACACAGCTCTTTGAGATACCAGGCCTGGGGTCTTTGGTGCTCCCTTCAAGCAGAATCAAGAGACAGGGCCAGAGATCTTTGGCTTTTCTTCCTTCTTTATGCTTCTTTTCTTCTTTTAGCTGCGGAATCATTTTTCTTTCTTCAGAGGCCAGGAGCAGGTCTTTCCCTTCTTTCTTCTTTCTTCAGAGCTTAGCACCAACTGTCCTGTTCAGGGACTTCAGTGGCTCTTCTGATTGGGAGTTGTAACCATCTATCTCCCCTGCAGCTCTCTCTACCCTGGTTTATATTCTTTTTCAGAGTGTCCTAACCAAAGGTCTGATTGAAACATTTTTTTCAATCAGATGGCTGATTGGACCAGTTAGCACCAATCAATTCATAGCTCTATCCCATAATCCAGGAAGTATGTTGTTACATAAAAGGACTCTACGTAGCAACTTCCACAACTGCCTTGTGTTGAAGCAGCAGGGTGAGAAAACATCACTGCTACTGCCGGCTCCCACCACTAAAGCTGCTGGGTTCCAGTAACAAAACTGAAAAGCTGCACAGAGAAAGGAAGTATAACCAAAATGAAAAAAATATTCTAGTGAGCAGTAATAGATCTTATGAGGGGCTAATATCAAAGATTGAGAAAAAAAATCATAAAATTCAACAAAAGAAATAATCTGATAAAATAACCCAAATAATCCAATTTTTAAAAGGATGGAACAGCTACATACACAGACACTTCTCCAAAGACAAATGGATGGTCAGCAGGCACATGAAAAAATTTCTCACTAACATTTACCATTATGGAAATGCAAGTAAAAACCAACATGAGATTCCACCTCACTCTTGTGAGAATGACCCTTATCAAAAAGAAAAGAAACAATAAATGTTGGCAAAGATGTGAGAAAAAGGAACCCTCTTACACAGTTGGGACTGTAGATTGGTTCATTCCTTATGGAAAAAAGAATGGAGGTTCCTCAAAAGGTTAAAATCAGTTCTCCCATGTGACCCAGCATTTCTAGGCATCCAAAGAACACAAAATCATTAACTTAAAGGGAAACTCACTTCAAAGTTCACAGCACCTATATTTATAATAGTCGAAATATGGAAATAACCTAAATGTCCACCAATATTAAATGAGAGGTTCAAAAAAGAATTTGTTGGAGACCACATTAGATGTCAGTGTCCAGCTCTGACAGGTGGCCAGTCAAGGGTCTTTTTCCCAAAAGATGTCAGCAAAATGAGCAATTGAGGCAGACACTGACACTCTAACTGGTGCAAGTAACTCCTGCTGAAAACTTCAACAGTTCTTCATTTAAACAATTTCCAAGCTGTGAGATTACATCAATATGGGCATTGAAGCAAATCTTTAACAATTCATCTCCATGGCTACACCAAAACTTTTGTGGTTACAGGCTACAAAGAAACTCTTTTGATCATAGAAAGAAAACCATCAAAACAATCAGCGTCCCATTTTTTCAGCATGATCAATCATTCTAATCAGCATCTCAAATAAAGCAGCAAATCATTAACTTGAATGAACAATCCTTTCTCAGATTAAATCTAAACTCAGATCTGTTTTTTTTTCAGTCCCTCCAGAAGGAGGGATATCCTGATCGTGTTTATCTATATTCCAAAAGACAATCTACACTCTTGATTATGCTAAGGTACTTTCTTGAGAAAACTATTGTCAAATGTAAAAACATTTTTTGTAACAGGTTCTCGATGTCCAATTATGCCGCAAACAAAAGAGGGCCAGGAATCACCTGATAGTCAAATACAATTGCTATTAGCCAAGAACAAGTACAAGGTAGTTCAATAAACATTGCTATGGAGACTCCCCTTAGTATGTCTTCTTGGGAACCAAACAGCCTCCATCTTCTCGGGAGTCTCCCCCATTGCCGGGGCCTTGTCATAAGACAGCATGGGTAGCCTAGCCTATGTCAATAATATTGACATAGAAATATTGACATAGAAAACTATGTCAAAAGAAAACTTCTCAGCAATCAGAAAAGACAAGCTAATTACTTTCATGGCAATATTGATGAAACTGGAAGAGATTACAATAAGTGAAGTAATTCAGAAGGAGAAAAACAAATATTAGGTGGTATCACTTATAAATGGAATATACGTTGACTAATTAAAAAGAAAAAAACAGATAAAGGCAAAGTTAAAACTAACCCGGTGAAAATTTTTATAGAAATGAGAACTCCAAAGGGGAAAGAGAATGCAAATTGGGTAGAGAGCCCAGTGGGCTAAGATAGTGTGACCTGGATGGTTTGGTGATGCATGCATTATGGTAATAGCACATGTATGGGTTGGGGGTGTCCTATACTCCCTAAGTACAAACAACTATGTAAGCCAATACTACCTAGATAAAAATAATTTTAAAAAATGGTTGAAACTTTACAACATATAGGTGTATTGATAGTATTCAAGTTTAGATAAAACTTCTTGAAATAGAATATATTCTGGCATAATATTATTGATAATTCTGAGTATTCTATACTGTGTTTGTCATATAATTGAAATTTTCTTGTCTGTTG
>NW_004567172.1:375552-380706 GCF_000260355.1 Condylura cristata | reverse complement strand
AGAACTGGGCTACAGGCCAGAGGTGCAGGGGCAGTGAGAGGATTCACCAGAGGTGCAGGGGCAGTGAGAGGATTCACCAGAGACAGAGTGGGGAGCACAAAGTACACTGCTGAGGGGAGCAGCAGGCAGGACAGGAGAGGTCTGCCGCGCCATGTGGGTCACCTCTGGTTTGGGGAACGAACTCACACTGAAGCAGCTAGCTTGAACTGCTGCTCTCTAACCCACTGAGCCACCAGGGAGGGCCCTCAGTATTACTATTTACAGAGGTTATTTACAAACCTTTATATTAAAAAAAAAATCAGGAAAGGGGCTGGAACACTCAGGAAATAAAGGCTTGCCATGAAACAGGAAAACTGAGGCGCTTATAAAAACTTTACTTATGAAAATTGCTAACAAAAATTGAGATTTGTGACTAAATATGACTAAAGTCATTTTAAAATTTTTGAAATGATTTCTTGTTAACATTTTGTTTTCTATGTAGAGACCACTTCTCTTTGAGCTGTATTCATCTTTTTGTAAGTAGAACTAAAACCTTTTTTTTCCTTTTTCCCATGCAAATGTAAAACATTTGTATTCATATTTGTTAGAAATAGAGGCAAGTAAAAGAGACCAAAGGTGTAAAGTGAGAGAGTAAGGCAAGTGTTTATTGCGCTCTCAGGCAAACTCTGGGGAAAAAGTGGAGTTGCGTGCTAGGGTAGGGGGTTACGGGTTTTATAGGTGCAGTGTGGGGAAGACTGAAAACTGCACCAGTTTCAAAAACAGAATGTTTGGTTAGGCCAGGATGCCCAGTTTGGATAACAAGATGTTTTCCAGGATGTATTCCAGGATGTTTTCCAGGATGTATTCCAGGATGTTTTCCACTGGTGATTTTTTGCAAGATTTGTTTCCACCTATGTTTTTCCACTGTCTTGTCCGCCCACCTTTGGTTGAGGCCAGCTAGGCCCCTTCTTCCTGACCTAACATTCCCATCTTTTGATAGGATAATGGGTGCCTACTCATGTCTACTTCCTGCTGGGGCCTCTGCCAGCCTTTTGTTTATAAGGGTTGAATGGGCATTGTGATTGGAGGTCATTATAGACACCTTGGAAAAGGTGTTTCCTGGGTTTTCTGGCTAGGTCTCTAGTTTAAGGTAGTCTTTTTAAATTTATCTCCTCTACCTGATGGCCAGCTGTCACGTGTCATCTGGGTTATCTGAGAGACCTGTTTTTTGAGAAACTTAATGAAATAAGGAGCAGCAGTTAATGTTAGGATACCTAGAATTAATGGTCTGGCAAGTCATGTTATAAGCATTGTCAGCCATGGGGATCAGTTAAACCATCTTTTATACCAATTTGGGGGCAATTTCCACTGTTTCTTCCTTTTTGCTAGTCAAGCCCAGACAATCACCATACATTCTCTGATTACCCAAAAGCGATTGGCATAAAAGCAGCATGCTTCAATCAGAGCAGCACACAGACCTCCTTGTTGGAGGAATAAGAGATCTAATCTCCACCTGTTTTGTAAAACCATTTCTGCCAATCAACCAGCCCTGATTCATTTATATAGTAACAGCATTCCTCCCATAAATATAGACACGGGGAGGAGAGGCTGGTTGAAGGACTGGTGAATCATTTCAGAAGTGCAGATTTAGAAAAATCTGAGGAGACAGGGACAAACATGAAAGAAAGGAAGTCATAATTATTGGTCCCACCTGAAGGAGAATCCATGTCAGGAGTGAGAATGTGAACCATGATTCCGACAATATGGAGAATGGTTTAAAGAGTTAGAAGGGTTAATAAGATTGTTGGTTTGAGCAAGTCCCATGCAAACTCCGGACTGGCAATATCCCAAAGATTGAAAGCAATCTGTGTATTAGTTGGGTCTCACTGGATGGCAGGGGTTCTCATCAGAAGCCGCAGTCAGAGCAAAGTTTGGTTCTTTCCCTCAGGTGGGACCAATAATTATGACTTTCTTCCTTTCATGTTTGTCCCTGTCTCCTCAGATTTTTCCAAATCTGCACTTCTGAAATGATTCACCAGTCTTTCAACCAAAGATAGGCTGTGAAATCCCTGGAGTTCACAGCTGTTGGTGTGGTAAGGATGACTAGATATGTGTCTGCCCACCTGAGCTGGAGAGTCTGAGAGTGCAGTTCTGTGGTGTAGGTCTGTTCTCAGGACAGGCTGATGCATGAGTCCATTGGACCCAAAAGGAGATGAGCAGGACTGGATGGCAGTGCAGGCATCAAAGTGAGGAAGACACAGTTTGGTAATGGAGGCATATCCTGTCTCTTTGTGAGCAACCTGGAATTTGTATTTTATGAGGGGTCAGAAGAGAAGGTTTACAGAGAAAAGTAAAAGTAGGACAAAAAGGAATAGATTCAATCTTGGTGGGTCTGAAATTGCAGGAGGTCCCTTGGAGTCAAATGTCTGAGCAGTTCCAGTGTTTGGGTAGGATTCAAGAGCACAGGCAGTTGGTACAGAGAGAGGTCCTGGAGGAGGTTGAAAAGGAATGAAGTACAAATGGCTTTAACTATTAAGGAGGACACAAACTTAAGGGTAGGTCAACAAGACTAAAATTTCCAAACGTGGTAAAAGGGTCTCTATATGGTCCCTGACCAGAGTCAGACAGTTTAAGAATATTTGAGTTATTGTAAATAAAAAAGAAATTAAAGTTTGGTTTTACATAAGTACTGATAATAAGAAATTAAAGTTTGGTTTTACATAAGTACTGATAACATTTCCATCACTCTCAGAACTTCAACCTTCACGTTCTACACTTCCTTTTCAAGACCTTCAAAATACTTATTTCCAACATATTTCTTTCTTATTAAACCCATAGTTCACTTTACTCAACTTGTGAGTCATGACATATTTTATCTTGATTTTTTTGCTTAAGAAATCGAGGCATTAACTGGGAGAAGAATATCCCCTTTCCAAGGGGAAAAATTAAGAAGACTAGTTTTTTTTTGGAAGGGGCTTTCTTCGGGGGTTTTTTGGTTAAAAAAAACCTTAGAAGCAAGTCTTTTTTGTTAACATAGACCAGGGTAAATAGAGAAGGTGATATTGGGGTTAAAATGTAAATCTGGAGCAGGTGAGCTCAGGAAGGGAGTAGGGCTGGGGAAGTGCAATAATTGAGATCTTGGAGAGAGTGTGAGGATAGAACCTGAAGGGTTGGTGACTGATTGTTTTGATAGATGGACCACTGGAAGCTGTGGGTCACTTCCCTTAGGACAGGGGAGATGAGGAACTGGGCCAGTGGATGAAGAGACAGAAGGGTTTGTCAGTGTTAGGCAGAGACAGTGGCAGTGTCTTGAGGAAGGCCTCCTGGCCTTGCCACTGAAGGGTAAGGGACCGTTAGGAATTGCCATGTCATACAGTGACTTGGCAGGAAAGCAAAACTAGGGATCCAATGATGGAAGAATACGACCAAACCTAGGAAGGAAGGGTTTGTTCTGAAGATTCAGGAAGGGGGAAGGTGCCTGATGGCCTGTTTGCAATCCACCATTAGTTATTTGGAAGAAACAGTCAGGTGAAGACCCATATAGACAACTGTGGAAATTGACAGCTGGGTCTTGGATGGAGAAACACGGTAACTCTTTTAACACAGGAAGTTAAGGAGCTATTCGGTATGTTCTTGTGATTGAAACAAGAAGAACTGCAGAGGAGAGGGTTATCAACATGCTGAAGAAGGGTGCTGGGCTGAATGTAGATGGTATTTTGTTTTCCATCTACTTCTATTGTATCTGTGAAGGGAATGTGGGTGAGTACAGAGTAAGTGGCCTCCCGGATCAATAAGAAAATTAATATTTACCTGCGACATCCAGATTTACCCTAGGTTCAGCCATGGAGATGGTCAGTTGGGGAGTCATCATCATCCCTTGGCCCCATCACTCGTTGTCCAGGGGCCTCATTGTTCAGAAGGCCTCATTGTCATCCATGTGGCAGCCTGGCAGGTGAAGGACTGGTCCTTCCTCCCTTCAGAGAAGGGGGCAATCCCTTTTATAGTGACTTTTCTCGGGTTCATGTTTTAGTGTCCAGACTTGGAGCAACTGTGTCACAGGGCCACTGAGGCTCCTCTTGTGTTTCCTTCAGTCAGGTCAGAGTTTTGTTTTTGTGAGCCTGAGTAAGCCTGAGTCTGCAGGGCACCAGCAATGGCAGTGCTTACTTATTGAGCCTGACTTTCCTCACTCACCACAGCCTTTCTTCACTCTTTTCATACAAATTTAGGATAGTTCCAGAATATAATTAGGCATTAGGAAGTCTCATACCTGAGAATATCCATCTGTTTTAGGAGTCCTTTTAAGACAAAGATGTTAATATTTCAGGAATTTAATATCATGGATCAATAAACTTACAGATTTTATAAAAAATTACTCAGTGTGATCAAGACATGAGTTTAACATCATAGGATTAGTAAACTTACAGATTTTAGTAAAAATTATTCAGTGTGATCAAGACTTACGAGGACATATACTTTGTTGACAAGACTTAATAATGTTGATAGTATCCGATTTTTAGTTAACAAAACCTGAGTATAAGAACATCAGATTACACTACTGATATATACAGGCATACACTAATGACATTAAATAGCAAGTGATTTTAAGCACATGAAAATTTTAAATACTTTTAGACCTTTAACACTTGGGTCTTTGTATTATTATAAAACTTTAGCTTTTACAATGTAGAGTAGAGTAGTGCTAAAATTTAATTTTCCTTACAATAAGGAGTAAAAAACCATGGACTTTTTTTTTTTTTTTTGCAAGGACGAAGCAAACATTTCTATTAAGGAGATAAGCAGATTTACTTTCCTAGAAGAGTATTTGGTTAAGAGATGTCTAGATATAGACACTGAAAATTAAACCAGGTTGATATATAAATATATATATATATATATATATTAAATATACCATGAGTCTTTTAAACACATTTAGACGCAAAGATTAATACATATAACATTAGAACTTTCAGTCATGCATGCTACTTGAATTGTTAGGTTTTGAACTATTTTGTTTACCAAATCTTAGATCACAATCTTTAAACTTGTTTTGTCAGAATTTGAATAGGCACCAGCTTATAATTGACCCTCCAGAGGTAAAACAAGAGATTTCTTGACCTATATTAAAATTTTGGCGGGCCCTACCTGGTGGCGCAGCAGGTTAAAGCACAGCACTAA
>NW_004567172.1:363767-374976 GCF_000260355.1 Condylura cristata | reverse complement strand
GGGTTAAAACTTGTAGTAAGTGAGTCTATAGTCCGTTTTCGGTCCTCAATTCCTATGCCGGCTTGGACGCGGTGATCTCGGCGTCTTTACTCTCGACACACACTTTTAATGACTTGATTTTTAAATAACTTAGGTTTTAGTTTGTTCCACATGATGTTTTGATACATACTGATAGACCTCAAGGAGTTCTTTTAATGAGATACAAGTTAAATTTTTTTCATAGAATCAGTATCCAGTTTTAAGCCATTACAGAAGGCCTAGAATCGAAGACAACATTTTAACGGATCATTAAGATAAGCAGAGAAAACTTACAAATGTTTTAAAAATTCATTTTTTTTTCTTCAAACCAGGCAGGGAGACAATTCCTTGAAACTAAACAATATTTTACTTATAGACCATGAGGATCAAGAGAAGCAATAGATTCAGATCTTGTCTGTTAACCAATGTAGCACCCTATATAATAGGCCTGTTAGTAAGACCAAAATAATTTGATAGTCTTATCTTAACAACCAAAAAGACCTTAGAAGTGGAAAACAGCAAAATTAGAGGTTTTCACTCTGGAATAGACCAGAAGACTATATCAAGATGGAAAAAAAAGAACCAATTCCCCTGGCTGGGTGGTGGTGGGCATACCAAAGATCTCAACACTGGAGCAAAGGTCGAGGCATCCGCTAGCTGAGAACAATGGGGAGTCCCATACCAAGCTGGGGAGATTTGGGAGATCTGGGTTGTGAGATAGCAGGGCTGGTCCAGGGTGGACCTGGGAAGTGTGACAAGAATGAAAGATAGAGGGACGAGAGCACAAAAGAAAGAAAGCCTGGAAGAACCTGAAGTGTATGACAAGACTTAAGGAGAAAGGGTGAGAGCACAAGAAGAAGAAATCTTGGACCTATGATGACAGAAAATGTCCAGGTCTGAAAGAAATTGGGCATCAAAAGTCCCATTTTCTGGTCATCTGGAACCATTGTCCAAAACATATTGAGGCCAGGCAGTGTTAACAAAAAAAAGATTACTCTTTTAGGCCTGATGTCCGGCAAGAGATCAAGTAGCTGAGCGACTATAAGAAGCACCCTAAAGGTGACTCTTTGGGTGGTAGGGATACTGTTTTGCCCTTAGTGGTGAGCCAACTAATCATCCTTCCATGGAAGTCCAGAAGTCTGAGGAGTTAGCAGGTGTCCAAGGAGGTGTCCCCAGTAATTCTCTAGAGAGTGAAACATCCTACTGGGGGAAAGGCACCAACTATTGCTGTCCAAGGGCGATAACCCTTAACTAAAAATAAAAAAATTAAAAGTTATCCACTACCTCAATTCAACTAAGAGGCACAGCCAAGGGTCAGGCCTAGCCCTTAATGGAAACTGGGGTGTGCAAAAAAAAACCCTGTGGTTTAAGTCTTGTCATACATTTCAGTGTCCAGGGTAACAGCAGATCCCAAATAACAGTGAGTGGCATTCAGGAAATGAGGAACATCCCTGCCAAGTCCCAGAACTGAAAGGAAGAGAAAAAAGTACCTCTCAGTCACCAGTGATTTCTGGCCAGATATAATTCGAAGGAGCGGGTTGAGACAGGATAGTTGGTCCTCACCATGGGGCAGTGGTCTCCCTGTGAGCCGGTCAATTTTTCTTTTTTGGATCAGGTTGATGGGCAGCAATATTTGTCAGAGGTGTCCCTGACAATGGAGGCAGAGGAGGGACAATATGAGGAGAAGAAAAGCCAGTGAGAAGAGAAGGGAAAGGAGGCAGGGGAGAGTTAGAGTGGTGCATGAGCCAGAGGTTTGGGAGCCAGGCAAGTGCAGCCAGCTGCAGTCAGTCACATCGGCAGCTCCCAGGTTTCAGCACCATAGATGTTGGAAATAGATGTTGGAAATAAACGTGAGTAAAAGAGACCAAAGATGTAAGGTGAGAATAGTAAAGCAAGAGTTTATTGCACTCTCGGGTGAACTCCAGGGGAAAAAGTGGAGTCATGCACTAGGGAAGGGGGTTATGGGTTATATAGGTGCAGAGGAGAGAAGACTCAAGACTGCACCAGTTTCAAAAATAAGATGTTTGGTTAGGCCAGAATGCCCAATTTGGATAACAGGATGTTTCCCAGGGTGTATTCCAGGATGTTTTCCACTGGTGTTTATTTGCAAGATTTGTTTCCACTGTGTTTTTGCAGCCTTGTCCACCCACCTTTGGTTGGGGCCAGCTAGGCCCCTTCCTCCTGACCTAACAGTATTCATAAAGTATTTTAGTATTTTATTTCTCTTGGGAATATATTCATTTGCATAAATCCAATAAGAGACTCTTTTTTTCCTTTCCAGTAGAATGACTGGGTCGTTGATCATATGTTATATTTGCCATCAGACTGCCTCTAAGAATACACAGACCTCAGTCTTAAAGCTAAATAAGTAAAACAAAATTTAAAAAGGCTTCCTCCTTGATTTCAGTTTTCCAAATATAACAGAATGACCTAGAGACCACATGATCTCTTGTGACCTTGAAGAGAGGAACTTATCCAAAGACATAGGTATTGAAGATAAAGTCTACTGCTGAGACATTGACATGTCTTTTGCCCCAAAGACTAATTGATAACAGGTCAATCAGATATAGCTAGTCAAAATTCTAGTGAAACAGTCTTAGCTAAACAAATACAAATTTGTTCTTACATTTATGCAAACATTTGGCCAACTTTATTAAAGCTAGACTTAATTTAAAAATAAATTAGTTTTGGGCCCTCCCTGGTGGCACAGCGGTTTAAAGCAGAGCACTAAGAAGCTAAAGCCACTTCAGCATGAGTTCAATTCCCGCCTGCCCCGGAGGAGATCCACATGGCGAGGCAGACCTCTCCTGACCCGCCCGCTGCTCCCCTCAGCAGTGTGCTTCGTTGATCTGCCTGTTCTGCTCCCCACTCTGTCTCTGGTGAATCCTCTCACCCTCCGCATCTCTGGCCTGTACCCCAGTTCTGTGTGCATAAATAAATAAATCTTTAAAAAAATAATAAATAAATTAGTTTTGCCATAAATATTTGAAAAATTGAGTTGGAAGTGAGAGAAAACTGTATTTTGGTAATTCATTCTTTGGGGGTAATCAAATTCTTGTCCTCTTAAGTGTATTTTAGTTATTTTTTAAAACCTGGAAATTAAACAGAATATTCTCAACAACCCCCTGATAACTGGATAAAGTGATACTAGACTCCCCACCTTGATCATTTGCTACAGAAAAAACAAAAAGTCTAACATGTTGGGACTTACCTGCAGTTTTTTTAAAAAAAAGTCAGTGTCACTGTTAAATAAAGTAGTAAAATAATTTGTATTGTGCCCTCCCTGGTGGCGCAACGAGTTGGTACGCAACATTGCAAGCTACCTGCAGCCACTTCAGTGCGAGTTTGATCCCTGACCCGGAGGAGACCCACATGTTGCAGCAAACCTCTCCTGGGCCACCCACTGCTCCCCTCAGCAGTGTAATTTGTCATTCTGTCTGTTCTGATCCCCACTCTGTCTCTGTTGAAGACTCACCACCCCTGACTCTCTGACTTGCACCCTGGTTTTATATGAATAAATAAATCTTTAAAAAAAAAAAGGCAAAATGTTAAAAATAATAATAATTTGTCCTGTTCAAACTGAAATTAAAGAATTAATTTCAAACAAAAATTAAAGAACTTGAATTATGTTCAAGTATTACAGTACTTGTCAATAAACTACCTCCTGACAAGGAAAAAAAAATGAATTATTACCAACTTGTAGGGAAAAGTCCAGATATGCAGACATGGCTGTCATCTCTAGGTGGGATATGATAATTATTCTTTTATATCTCATTTTGGCTCATGTATTCTCAGTCCCATTGTCAAATTTGTTTCCTCTAGATTATAACAGAATGATGCTAATCCAAGGAATATAGCCTGGACTCACAATAAATACTGGAATCTTGCCTCTCTAGATAAAATATCAGAGGTGTCCAGCCTCCACCTAAGGAAGGGATAACAACCCCCTTAAGCAGGAAATAATGACAGAAGATTGACAAGTGGCCTTCAGCAACCCTATAAGATTATGGATGGGGCTAAAATCTCTGAGAAGCAGGGGATGAAGCAGAAAAATAATTTAGCACAGAAACCAGTTTCCCATCCAGGAACTCTGAAATCATTTCTATGTACACTCCAAAGCAAGGTGACCTAAACCCTACTAGCTTAGACCTTTTATTTCACTCATTTCCTGAGCACCCTTGTAAAACTTCCCTTCTATATCTAACAAATAGGAGTGTTATTACCCCATGGTCTTGCTAAACAAAATTGGTCAAAACCCACTCAGGATCTTATTTGTAAATCCCTAAGCTTATATATATGTCAGCAGCCTCCAGACACAAGGTGGGCTTCTTTTTTGAGTCTTCCTGCACTCACCCTTGAGTGTGAACTCTCACCTTCAATATATCTTCACTTCTAATTCACCTACTCCAACTCCTGCTCAGATTCTAAGGCACCACAGGGTTTTTTTTGCACACCCTAGTTTCCATTAAGGGCTACGCCTGACCTTTGGCTGTGCCTCTTAGTTGAGTTGAGGTAGTGGATAACTTTTAATTTCTTATTTTTAGTGAATAAGGGTCAGTTTTCTGTAGAGATATTTCTACAGCTTCATGTTTCTCACCTCACAGTGTTACAGACAGGAGCCTCCATGACACAGTGAACTGGCATCATTTGCCCCACTCCCACTTGTAGGTGCCTTTGATTACAATTCCTGCCATGCCTTGTTGAACCAACTGGGAAGGAGGTGGATATAGTGGTTATGGAATGAAGGTGTAGAGACACTTGGTGAAGAAGAGGTACTTGGACACATAGAAATAGATATAGAAATACTTGGAGACATAGAGAAATTACTAACGGGATTTTGATATTCTGACACAGATGATGACAACCATACTCTTAACCTCACAGTGAATTATGTAGTGCATTTTAAATTTGGGGTCTTTTCTGCCCCAGCTCTCTGGAAACTGTCTGACCCCTTTCTTGTGGTTCTCTGTCAGAAGGTGCCTTATGTTTCTGGCAAGCTTTTGTGTCTCAACTGCTCTGCTAAGGCTGAGCCTGTTTGGCTAAGCATTTGACCACAGGAGATGTGTCACTTTTGGAATTTTCTTAGGATTATCTTTTCTTCACTTTTCTCTCATTTTCTATGCATGCCAAGTCTACTGAAAATATTTCACACCGAGTATGATTTCTTTGCCTTTTTGCACATGGATGATAGGACCCCTTAGAATGTGCAGCCCTTAATAGTCTGGGGTTCCTGGATATTCCTTTGTTATGTATTTACAGCTAGATATGTTAGAAATAGCCTTGTTCGGGCCCTCTCTAGTGGCATAATGGGTTAAGGCACAGCACTGCAAGCAAGCCGGAGCTGCTTCAAAGTGAGTTCCATTCCCTGCCACAGAGGTGATCCACATGGCGTAGCAGACATTTCCTGATCTGCACAGTGCTCCCCTTAACAGTGTACTTTTTCAATCTGCCTGTTCTGTTCCCCACTGTGTCTCTGGTGAAGCCTCTCGCTGCCCCTGAACCTTTGGCCTGTACCCCCAGTTCTGTATGCACAAATAAATAAATCTTAAAAAAATAAATAGCTGTATTCATTTATGTTCATTCATGGGGAAGGGGAGAGGGGATCCTCATTTGCCTGAGGACTGCTCAGAAATCAGCATGTGGTTTTTTAACCTGTCTATGCTGCATGGATGTTTAAGTTGTTCTAATATGTTGTTATCAGAGGCAAAGCATCATTCATTAATTTTGCATATATGTGTTAATATTGCTGGAGTATTGCTTTGGGGTATATTACGAAAATGAGATAAAGAAATCTACATACCTATGTAGTCTTGTTAGGTTAATCAAATTCTCTTTTGCAGAGTTGTGCTGACCAACAATTTGTGATAAGACCTGTGTCCCCACAGTATTTCCAAAGACTGTATCATCTTATATTTTAATGTTTTCTAGTCTATAGGTGGGAAATGACATCTCAGTGGTTCTTTAATTTAAATTTTTCTAATTAGAGATTTTGAATATTTCTTAATATGTTTAAAGGCAATTAAGATTTTACATACATCTTATTTAATTTGCTTAAGTCTTTTTCCTACTTTTCTATTGACTTTTGGTCCTTTGCCCTTTATTTTTTAATTTGATCATTGAGAAATAAATATTGAAATCATATTAGAAGTATGCTTTTCATATCTTACATTACAAAAGTTTAATATACTTAATTTCTATCAAAATTTTAGATCATTGTGATGTAAAATTAATTAAAAGTTTATATACTGAGATTTGTGAGGATTAAATGAAGGAATACACAATTCATTTTTTCTAGCTAAAATTAAAGAATTGTTAGATGAAGGGTCCTCTCTGGTTGTGCAACAGGGTAAAGCATAGCACTATGAAGCTAGCTGCAGCCACTTCAGCACAAGTTCAATCCCCAGCAAAGGAGCTGACCCACATGGCACAGCAGACCCCTCCTGACTCACCCTCTTCTCCCCTCAGCAGTGTATTTCAGTAAATCTGCCTGCTCGGCTCCCCACTAACCCTGAGAATCTCTTGCCTGTACCCCAGGTCTGTATGCATAAGTAAATAAATCTTTTCTTAAAAAAATAGTTAGATGAAGAGTTAAATAATCAAAGTGAGGACATTCAAAGTCAGGAAGGAGAGAAACAAATAGTACTCTATGAGGCCAGTTTAGCTAAACACAGGCCCAAGTCTAGTTTATATAGACCGAAATGTTAAGTCATGGGCACCAAAAACATAACTGCTCTTGATAGGAGGGTTTTCCAGCTCTAAATTATCCTGACCCAAAGATAAGCTGATGCTAGAGCAAAGCAATGCAGGATCCAATCTCCTCCCGTCTAAGAATGCCTTGTAGAGAGACAAAGCCTGGGCACCCATAAAGCCATCTCTTTTAACACAGAAAGCTGACTTATGCCTGCAGGCAAAGATATCTGCATACAAGTAAGAACCTGTGCAGTGGCATTTGAATTTGTCAGCCAGGCTGGAGGTAGTGTTCCCAGAATATTTTACATTATATTTACAAGAATGAAACATGGTCATTTCCAGGCCTCCAAGCTCTACAGCAGTCAGTTGATACCTTGAGTTTCCCAAGCTCTATGTTACAGGATATGTCACTGAAAGAGGGAGAAGAGTTGCCATGGTCACTGGGACAGAGCCATTTTCCCCACCCCCAGTTCCAGACTGCCAACCTCTCAGTTACATTGGATGCTCTGTGTGTGTGTGTGTGTGTGTGTGTGTGTGTAAAAGGGAAGAAGGCAGACATACATCAGGTTCTTCAAAGACAGTGGTAGCCATTATTGTGACCTCATGATAGATTACCTAGGTTGATGGTAAATTCTAAATTTCAGATTTCTCCTTTCCCAGACTCTTAAACTATTGCTTGTTTTTTTTCCTGCTTGGAGTTATCTTGAACTTGTTCGGCTGGCATCTCAGTTCTAGGCCCTGCCTAACTGATGTTTTGCCTACTGAGAGATGGTGTTTGATCCTTAGTCTGTTATTTCAGCTCCTTTCCTTTCTCCATCCACTCCCACTCCTCCTCTTCTCCCTCTTCTTCTTCCTCATTTTCTTCATCCTTTCTGTGATTGGCTCTCTTTTAGTGGCTTATTCCCTGGGCAGCTGTGTTCAGCTTCCCTACTCTTGGAGCTTTCCTTTCACTGCCCCTGTCCACAAGGTTTTGCTAAAATTCACTGTCCATGTGTGTTAGTCCTCCTGGATTTCTCTGCCCTTATCTAAGAAGTCCATTTTATTCTCCTGAAGTTCCCTGCCTTTCCTGCCCCAAAGCTGCATATTTAACACTAACTTGGTCTAGGACTCAATACCTCTCTTCCTTTGAAGCCTTCAGAAGATGATGCCTGAGCCCAAGCCTTCACCAAGGCTGCTGAATTCTAAAAGGACACAGTTGAAGGAACCTGAAGATACAAAGTAGGGAAGCAGACTCATTCAAGGATCCAGTCATCCATGCAGAGCAGCAACTCCTCACCTGGGTTCTTCTCTATATTATGGTCAGTGAAAACTGGCTTGGATCCCAGGATCTGCTTTACTAGCAGTGTACAAGGCACTTGGCCTTTGCAAGCCTGATTCTGCTCACCTGAATAGGATTGTAGCAATATCTATCTCCTTGGTAATAAAGTGTGGCACAAGGCCAGCTGCTCAAAGGGAGAGTGGAGCGGAATCATCACCACTGTAACCACCACTGTCAGTTCTGGTATTGGCTTGGCTCCAAATAATACAAACTGGAGGCCTAGAGTGGATAGATGGGTGTTGATTTCTCTTAAAGGTCCTTGATCCCTGCATTCTATTACTATATGCAATGGTTCAACTCGTGGATGTACCCAAAGAGACCAGACACAAATGTTCTAGATTTTTTGTTTGTTTTTATTTTTTAATTTTATAGAAGGAAGAGTTTATTATCTGCAGATAATATAGACAAAGAATGTGAATTTCTCCAGACTATTTCTCTACTAAAGACTAGGAAGTATCTTTAAGGGAGACAAAGAAGATTTTGGAGACTGCATATTGGAAGTATTGGGCATTGGTGGTCATCTGAGCATTCCAAGATGGAATTAATGCTTCCACATATATGGCATGTTTACAAATGGTGGTCCAATTATTCTTCAGGTGGAGATTTTAGTATGATAATGATATTGGTGTGAACTTCAGGTCACTATTAGAACTCTGTCATCTCCATATTTTCTTTAAAAAAAAAGGATTTATTTATTTATTTATCTTTGCATAGAAAAACTAGAGTGTAGGACAGGTGTGGGGGAAGTGGGGGTGAGAGGATTTGCCAGAGATAAACTTACGGAACAAAACAGGTGGAGTGACTGAAATGAACTGCTAAAGGGACCAGTGGGTGAGACAGGAGAGGTCTGCTGTGCCATATGTGGCTTAACTCCCTGGACAGATGAAAATCAGGCCTTAGTGGTGATAGATAGCATTGAGACTTAACCCCTAGGCCATCAGGGAGGCCCACAGCTCTAAATATACGGTTTAGTTAAACATGTTTTGCCTCTGACTAAATCAAACAGGGATGGCTTGGAGACATATTTTGCGTAAATCAAGTGGGGACCTGCCCTTAAGTGGGGAGCTGCAGTTGGGAGTTTACAAAACTTAATCAATAGCATAGTTATCAGTAAATCCTAACTTCCCTGCTGTGTGATAACACCTGTAACACCTGACACTTTTATCCCTTCATTGATAATGCTGAAATTCTAGGATAATCTGTCTTACCTATTTGTTACCATATTTTCTGACATCCTGGTTTCACAATTCTACTTCCCACTTCTATTGAGCCTTCGTGGTTTTCTATGGTTTAGTCTCCTCTCCAGCCCTCACCTAATCAGCAGCCACAATAAGGAGTCAGCTAATTCACTGAAAACAGGTAGTTCTTCAAGGATCAGAAATATGACTGTGATTGAGACCCTTATGGGAGTCCTTGGGGACATGTGAACAGCAGTAGCCCTACCCCCCAATAACAATTTGTGTAACATCCACATCTCAAGCCAGGTTCCAACACCCACCTCTTGATTCAGACTTGATGTGCAGGAAGGTGAGAAGTCCTACCTCATCTTTCTTTAAAACTCACTTCTGGGTATGATCCACTATGAGTCCCTGGCACCAGAGTTCCAGTTCATCACTCTTTTTTTTTTAAGATGCTGTACTTGCAGGCTTCCATGACAGGGATATCAATGGCTCTGAATAAATGCCCCCTCACTGGGGTTGAAAGAATTCATCAAAGACAGTATGGAAAATAGAAGAGGCAGATTCATTGATTTGCCTGCTAGAGAAACAGAGACGAGACAAGAGTGTGTGGGCAGCAAGGGAAAATTTTAAATGCTTATATTCTGAACTTGCGAACTTTCTAGGATTTAGGAAATAGCTCTATGGTAATGTCAAGCCATAAGACTTTAATGGCCCAGATGGACATTGTGGCCCTATTTCAATAACAATCATTTAGTTCCCCTCTCTGACCAAGGTCTCTGACCCAGTTCCCAGGGTAACTCTTCAGTTTCCCTTATCTATTCAAAACTTTGGAACCCAGTCTGCAGGGCAAGGAAGAGACTATAATCCCCAACAAAACCTTACTTTGTAACTCAATTGGTGAAATCATATTGTAGAACAGTTGAACTCTTTGTTACTTTTACCTAAGTAGTATTATGTTTTGAGCCAAAGAGCAACTGTGCCCAAGTCATCCCTGCTGTACCACCCCTACTCAACTCTCCTCACTCCTGTGCTCATATCTACAAGTCATACTGAAAAGCTTTAGATCCCAGAGGAACATCTGGGTGCCCAGAGGAACATCTGGAGACGAGACCAGTATCCCTCTCATAGCAGGGAATGTACAGTGAAATTCCAATGAAAATGTTAGAGCTTGTCAATCTCAGCCAGTGACAGATGCTCTGGATTCTGCCCCTTCCCACCCCTCCACCCCCACAAATCCCTCATATAAAATTTCTCACTACAACTCCCAGAATACTTAGGAACTCAATAAGCATTTTGGGCTTTAAAAACCTGAACACTTGTATGTTTGGGATCTTTCTAGCTTTAACACTTTGGCAAAGGGACAGCTCAGCTCAGCTCAGTCTCTTTCAGAGACTATAGTTGTGGCCATCTTGACCTAGTGGTAGATTATGAAGGTTGCATGATACATTTTGAATTTCAGCTCTCTCTTTTCCTCCTAGTCATCTGAGCCTGTCCAAATTATTGCTTGTTTTCTTTTTTTGTTTGTTTGTTTGTTTTTGTTTTTCCTGCTAGGTGTCTTACACCAATTCTCCTAGAAGTTCTGATATGGACCCTCTTATTTGGCCGGATATCTGCCCACAAGAGGGTGGGTAATTTCAGTCTGATCAGGAACATGTTATTTGGAATCCTTCTTTCCCTTACTTTTCTCTCTATGAAAAATATTTGAGCACATTACAATTTGATTATCCTGTTTGTTGTGCATAGGCAACATTGCCCCTTAAAATGGGCAACATGAGTTTTTCCCTGAGTACTCCTTAGTTTTGCTCCATAACAAAGAGATTTATAGAAATTAGTGTTGGTGCAGCAAGTTGAAGTGTAGCACTGCAAACAGCCGCAGCCACTTAAGGATGAGTTTGATCCCTGGCCCCAGAGGTGATCCACAAAGTGCAGCTGACCTCTCCTATCTTGCCCATTGCTCTCCTCAGCAGTATACTTCATCAGTCTGCTTGTTCTGCTCCCCACA
>NW_004567172.1:362501-363457 GCF_000260355.1 Condylura cristata | reverse complement strand
CTCCCCACTCTGTCTCTGGTGAATCCTCTCATGGCCCTGTACCTCTGACCTGTTCCCAGTTCTGTATGCATAAATAAATCTTTAAAAATAAAAAATTAGTGAGTAGCTTTAGTTCATTTTTCAGATCAAGAGTATTTAGAGATTTAGTATGCACCATAATTTAATAATAATTATGCTGAGCCTTTCTATATACAGTTATGAATAAAAAGAAGAAAACCCCATACCTACGTATATAAACATATTACTTGACTTCTCTCAATCCCCTTTACAATGGTAAGGAAAGTGGATTGGTTTATGTCTTTCTAACCAGAGCAGTGAGTGCAGACACAAGTTTACCCTTACCTCCCCTCTTTCTTGGGACAGAACTTTGCTGGGAAGAGATTATCATGAGGGCAGAGGCTTCCCATCACTTTACACAAAGGTGATATCAAGGGATGACTCAGTTCAAAAGAGTGTGAACAGAATGGCTGCCTGTCACTACCAGTAAGAGATGGTGGAGGTACTGGTCAGCATCTGGGCCAAATTAGGGTAAATAGCTTCAGGGGAAACCCTGCAGATGCAGGTCCATTGTTGATTCAGCAAAGAGGAAAGGAATCTTGAAATTCCTTTAATGCTGAATCAGGGGACCAGGAACATAAGCACACCAGTGGGAGAGAGTCTGGGAGGCAGGCAACAACTGAGACTCCCACATCTGGTGATCTCTGTACTCTCTCGGTTTTCCTTCTCTCTCAGGAAGTTTAGCCTTCAGCAGCCTCTCAGCACTTGTTCTTTGGGTCTCATGGAGACAGAAACCTAGACCACACTGCTGTGGACCACAGGCAGAAAGTTTGCTCAAGAACCAGGGTTGACCCCCAGGGTCAACATAGGGCATTATAGCACAGGACTGGGCCTCCACTCAGCACGAGGGCCCCAGAAGTGCAGGGCTATAGGCCAGTGTGGGGGAGTTTGGGATTTCC
>NW_004567172.1:361443-361986 GCF_000260355.1 Condylura cristata | reverse complement strand
ATTTTCTACCTCTTTGCCCTTCCTCTCCAAACCTCTTAGAGTCCTGCAAAAGCTGATTCAGGTGTGCTTCTAAAGCAGGAGCTTGGAGGCGGGAGCACAGAATAATAACGAAAGGAGGTCAGGACCTAGGCCCTTTCCACCACCTAACCCTGAGGAAACAGGCTTTAGGAGGTGGATGCAAGACTGAGTTCACCGGTAAGCTGGATCAAGAATTCAGATTTCCATTATTTTCTGGAATAGCTGGTAGCTGGTAAATGCCAGGTATAAACTCAGACCCTGTGCAGCTCTCTACTCCCAATCTGGGAAGGAATTGGCATTTTGGACTCCTCCAGGGCTCTCTTCTCCACTCCTCTTTAGACTTCAGTGCTCCCTGCCAAAATTTACCCTGAATAAAAGGGAAAACAGCCAGTGGGAAGGCAGGGATAGTACAAACACTTTTACTCTAAATTCTATTTGTGTTATATTTAACCCTGTTTTAGGATACAGGTGCTAGGAAGAATCTAGGATAATTGAAGAAATGTGGTTGTGATTGTAGATACTTTT
>NW_004567172.1:336246-360523 GCF_000260355.1 Condylura cristata | reverse complement strand
CGAGTCTTCTCGCCACTCCTGTGCCTCTGGCCTGTACCTCAATTCTGTATGCATAAATAAATAAATCTTTTAAAATATATATTTAAAAAAATCCTGAAATGTATATTACTAAGTTAAAAAAAAAACAAGCCAAAAACCACTATGAAAAGAAAGGCTACACTCAGTTATATGACATTCTGGTTAGAGATAAACTATGAAGAAAGCAAAAGGCTGCCAAGGGTTAAGGATGAAGTGGACAAAGCACAGATATTTCAGGCAGGGAAGCTACTCTGTATGATACTATAGTGGGGGATAATGGTCAGTATGCAGCTAGCCAAACCCAGAGAATGTACAACATAAAGAGTGAAACTTAATGTAGACTGTGGACTCTGGGTGAAGATGACCTGCCAAGGAAGATTCATCAGCTGTAACTGGAAACATTCTAGTGTGGCATACTGAGGAGGAGGAGGCTATGTACATGGAATGGGGCTGGAAATATTGGCAATCTGTATACCTGCCTCTCCAATGTACTGTGAATAAAAAACTACTCTAAAAATAATGTCTACTTTTTAAAAAAGTAAAATGAAAAGTTCAGGATACATGTGATACTTGGCCCCACTAAGAAATATGTGATTACAATTAAACATTGGTTTGTGATACTATACTAGCCACTTAACAATACTGCAATCAAATTATACCAAGGTGTTACTACTTTTAAACTCGTATTATTCAGAGTTGGTGGCAGAAAGTAATATTCATGTTAACTTCACCCCTCTTCCTTTTCTGCTGGGTCTCCTCGAGGACACATTCTCACTCTCCCTCAAGGCTGGTCCCTACCAATAGAATGTGGGAGGGAACTATGTATTCACTTGGACACCTACCTTGAAAATCTCTCTTGCTTTCCTCCCTCCCCTCTCTACCTGCTGTCAAGAGACTTAGCTGAGTGGGGACCAGAATCTCAGGGTGCAAGTAATCCAAGTCCCTAAACTCTAAAATGAACTGTTCATCAGAAAGAAAAAGAACTATTTCACATTTAACCTTGGTATCTAGAGATTACTCTTTAACAGAAATTTACATAATCTAATAAATTTAGTAAATAATATTAATTTATTATTAAATTATTGTTTCATTATGACATAAAGGCAAATGTGCTTGAATATTTAAATAATAGATTTATTAGTTTTGTATTTTATAATGGCTAATATCAAGTTGCTTTTTTTAGAAAAGAACAATTGTTTGTATATCAAATTCCAGTTTGATTTTTCCTTCTAGGTGACTCATGTTATAAGCTAGTACCTCTCGATGATGGGCAGGGATGAAGAGGTACAAAAGAAAATGTACACACACACCCAAAAACTAGTAAATATCAAGTAAGTGCCAGGAATGACATGATACACCAACAGAAGCTTGATTACAACCCATAGGAGCACCGATTTCAAGAAACAGCCAAGGAGGAATGGCTCTAAATGAGGGATGACAAAACAACAAACATCTCAATACTACATTAACAGATTTGTTGTCTTAAAGACAATCATATCTCCTTATCCTACTAACCTCCCCTAGTATTTTTTTGTTAACCAAGAACTTAAGACCCAAGATTTGATATATTTTCAACTTAAGTACCAAAAAAAAGGAACTGGAAATCCAAGACATACCATTCTTAAATTCTGCAACTAGATCAACACATTGTTCATCTTTATAACATTTCCTGGATTTCACATTGCAGGAACTTTCATTAGATCCAGAACATGCTTGGCATATTATATTACTGGACACATTTTCCACTGGAGAATCTGGGTAGAATAAGAGTCACTTTCTCAGAACAGTGTTCTCACACAGAATATAATACTGACTTGAGAGAACAGTCAGGATGAGACAAAGATCATAGAGATCCTAAGAATGGAAAAATAGCATGTAGAGGAATTTCAGATCATGCCTTGAAGAAACCAGCCATCCAATCTCCATGTTCTTTTCAAAGAGTGACCACATACTTGCCCTTACAGAGCATCCTGTCTTCATGGTCATGAGAGTTTTGGGTTGAGAAAGAAATAAAAATATTTTGAGCTAAAACCAACATAATAGCTAATATTTATGTTAGCCATTCTGAATGTTAGTTAACAGCAATGTGACTATTAATATTAACCTAAACAAATGAGAACAGGTCATTTCTTAACATTATGAGAAAAAAAAAAGTACTGAACTCTTCTATTAATGAACTGTGTTCTACAACTATAACCACTTACCTGGCTTTATGGTCACATTTTCTTCTGTTCAAAAAAAAGACTTTAGTCTAGACCAACAGTTCTCTAACTGGGGATTCCCAAGTCTGTTTCAGAGAGTCCACAGGATCAAAATAATTTTCATGATAATATTAAGATATTATTTGCCTCGTTTGCTCTTTTTCTCTCATGAACAACCAGTTTTCCATAGTTTACATGACATTTGACATTTCAACATACTAAATGTACTAAAAAATCTGAAAATCCAATTGTCTTTTATTAAACCAGAATCTAAAAGGTGTCTGAAAATGTCTACGAAAACTACTTTTCTGGCTATTTTTTGTTGTTTGGAAAATATTCTTATCTATATATAAGAAAATTATTACTGTAACATGTAATTATTTTTAATAAACTAATAAAGATTTTCAAAAATGTCTTAGATTTAATTGCTAATACCGTAAATACTGATAAAGTCCACAAAGACTTACTTTGGGGTCCTTAATAGTTTTTAAGACTTAGAATCATAATAAAGGAGCTTAGGTGACAAAGTTGGAGAACTACTGATGAATTTCTAAAACTCTTTCACACAGCTTGGACCGTTATAATTTCTGGTTTTACTGAGAAAGGGATAATCATGATTCTTCCAACTTATTTTTCAAGTAAGTCAACTGTTCATGTTACCCAAGATGTGCACTAAGACACTGGACTTCAGATGTCCACCCTAGGATGAGGACAACAGTTGACAAAAGACAGGATAGGATGGGAAGACACAGGAAACACATGACTATCACCAACCTAGGGCATTGTGGGTATCATTGCACTGTTTTCCTTGGCAGCACTGGCTCAAAATGGAAGCGTTCTCCATCAGACACATGGAGGGTGAAAGCCTCATGCTTGTCGCTATTATTGGTGCAATTCTTCTCATAACAGGCCTTATACTGGTACAAGTGGTGTTTCCATTTACACAAAGGCAAACATAGATTGTCAATTCCAAAATCAGAGATTTGGGGGAGGGCAGGGACCCAAAATAGCAACTGTTTCATTCAAGAGCAAAAAATACAACCTGGTTCACTATGATTTTAGAAACTACTTTAAGAGGGAGGTTTTCCTGAAAAAAAGAAAATTTCTCATCTATAACTTAGGTCCTTCCTTCAGAAGATGATTAACAGATGCAGATTAAGTTCTAGGTAAAAGACTGGGAAGGGCCTGGAGATGGGTGGTTTGGACCAAGATCCCCAGACCCAGAGCCCACCAATTAGTCTTAGCATCTCTAAAAAATTGCCACACATATGAGATAGGCCTGTATGCAATATGATGTTGAACCGGGAATGAATCCAGTCAAGCTTCTAGACTAGAGCCATCCAATATGGTAGTCAAATTCATTTTTTCAGTCATACTGATCATATTTCAAGTAATGAATAGGACTTGTGGCTACTTTATCAAATGTATCATTATGGACATTTGCAACATTGAAAAATGTTCTGCTGAATAGCACAGGCCTAGTATACAGGAAATACCAGGAATGGGTGAAGTGGTAAAATGACACTGCAAGGAAGTAATCAGCTAAAGCCAGAACATGGAACAAGGGCAGGACAAATGGTCTAATTTCTCCAACAGCTCAAAGGCATTGAACAAACAACAACGATAGATGTTACAAAGAAAATCAAAGTTAGACATAACAGAACTAACAGTAAAAATGCATGTTTTGTTTGGATCCAAATTCCAGTGCATCAACTATAATGCAGTATCTTTGCTTATTCCAGAAAAGCACACAAATGGAACCAGATACTGAGTTGTTGGGAGTATCAATAGTTAATTCTAAGTATTCCATTTTAGGAATATTAACAGCTTCTTCATTCTTTTGCCATTTTTTCTTGTGTAAACACTTCACACTGGATTGCTAGGTCATATCATAAGTATATTTTAACTCTATAATAAATTGTGGTACTATCTTCCAAAATGGATGAACCATTTTGTGTTCTACCATCAACACATGATGATTCCAGCTGCTCAATGTCCCCACAACATGTGATTTAGTCAGCTTAGGAAAAAAAAAAAAACTTAGCTTTTCTAAAATGGAAAGTGAGATGGTTTTGATATGCATTTTCCTAATGATTAAGGATGCCGGGCATCTTTTTTATATCTTTGTCTGTGATCAGTATATCCTTTTTGGTGACATGTCTTTTCAAATTATTCATTTAAAAAATAATTACTTGCTTATTTGTTATTGTTAAGTTTGTAGATTTCTTTGTGTATTCTGCATCCTTTATGGCTTGCAAATATTCTCCCTTTTCCTACAGAGAATATTACTGCATCAACTGGTGAACAATAATAGAGTGTTTGGATTTAAAATTTATGTTAATTTTAATTTGATTGTAACAGTGGTGTTCTGCAGGAGAATAGTCTTCTTCATAGGAAATGCATACTATAAAGTGTTTTAGAGTAGTGGGAGCCACGAGTTGATAATTTCAAATTAATCAGAAATATAAATTATTTTAACAACAAACTTTATTTTGAAACTATTGGGGCACTCTTAAGATGGGCTGCCTTTAAGAGAACTTAAAGAATTACAAATAATTATGATATAATTATGATAATAATTATAATAATGTGTAAGTATCTAAAATAAAGAAAAATATCCTTATCCAGGATTAGCTGTGAAATGTTTCTTATTGAAATGACATGACATTTAGGTTTACTTTAGTGTATTATGGTAAAGACAAGTAGCAAAATATTGATAATTGTTGACACAATGACTGACAACAAATACTCATAATTGTTTTGTGTATATTGAAAAGTGTCCATAATAAAAAGTTAACAGGAAATCTGAAGCTCTGAGAATAAAATGATGATTATTACTGTGCCATCTCCCTGAAAGATGCTTAAACAAAAGTACTCTGGATTTGGAACAGGAAATACCATAGAAGGAGAGAAGGCGAGGATGGGGCCAGAAAAATAGAAGAAAGGAACAATCCAGAGAAAATTACATGCTGTGTGATTTAATGGCATATTTCTCTCATTGTGCACTAACAGGGGTCTAGAATGAGGCAGGGATAGGAATTCAGAGGAGCCACATGGGTTTGTCTACTTGTCTGGCTCTGCTCCCATTTTCTGCTCTGACTCCTGCTTGCTGTGTCTCCCATCAGGGCATCTTCACCATACCTTCTCCTTGCACAGTCTGGGGCACCTTAATGTTCCTTTCCTGCTCACCACCCTCTTCAGTTCCTGCATAGTGGAAACTGATGAGGTGCACACACCCAGGCTCACCTAGAGAGAAGTTGATCAAAAAACTGGTACAGCTGACAGCTGTATCAGAACATTCAGTGGTGCTGCTGTTAACACAGGAATTCATCAGTGAATCACATTGCACACAGCTCAAGGAATCTGGAAAGACAAGATGGCAGGCATTGCCAACATTTAGGAAACATTTATAGAGTGTGCTCTGGGCAAAGCACCACACTCACTTCTGGATTAAGAATATCAGAATGGGCCCTCCCTGGTGGCACAGCGGGTTAAAGCACTGCACTAAGAAGATTAAGCCACTTCCGCATGAGTTCAATCCCCGCCTGCCCCAGAGGAGATCCACATGGCGCGGAAGACAGCTCCTGACCCGCCCACTGCTCCCCTCAGCAGTGTACCTTGGCGATCTGCCTGTTCTGCTCCCCACTCTGTCCCTGGTGAATCCTCTCACCCTCCACATCTCTGGCCTGTACCCCAGTTCTGTATGAATAAATAAATCTTAAAATTAATTAATTGATTGATTAATTTTAAAAAATGATATCAGAATGTCATCCCTTCTGGAGTCTCCCAAATAGAAGACTGTGAGATAGAGACACCATCAATTGTTTTCCCTGTTATACACCAATTCCCAGAAGGAAGACACAACCTTGAGACAGAACAGAGAGGACCCCTGGGGGGGTCTCAGATTTCCTCAGCTTAATATGAGAGACCACATGAAAGAACCCCAATGCAAAACTGGTGAGGTGGGGAAAATAGTCTTCCCCAAAGTGGGCATGTGGCTTGCCTCACCTACGGTAGTGACAGTGAATACTTGAGGGCACCAGCAAGGAGGAGGCCCTTCATGGCTCTGGAGGTGAAGTCTCTGGAGGATGAGGACCACACAGAAACTCAAACCTAAGAGTCAAAGTGTTGGGGACCGAGGCCAGCATCTGGCGTCTGTCAGCAGCCATAAAAAGGTGAAATGGAGTCCGGATAGAGAAAAACATCCAGGTTGTAAAAGGCATGCGGGAAGAACTCCCTGCCCCCACCTTTTCTTTCTCCTCTTTCTTCTCTCACCCACCTATTATCTAACACTGCTCCATTCTCGCCCATTTTTGTCCCTCGTGAGAACCATGTTATCAAGCACTGCTACATGTCTAGTGTCCATTGGCTTTCTCCCTTCCCGACTTCTGCATCCCCCACCTCTTGTATTTTATATAAACCAGATAAAGACAAAATAAACTCTCTCTCTCTCTCTGTTCTGATACACACGTGTGACTGTTTTCTTTGTTCACCGGCCCTGGGGCTCCGACTCTCCGGCCTTGCTGGTCAAGGTCCTCGACATCAAAGAAGACAGGTCAGGGCTCAGAGTGCTGCTCAGGCACATAGTCCGGTATAATCACACTGATAAGGGCACCTCCACCTGTGCTCCATCCCCAGCGAGGGAGCTGATCCACATGGCCGAGAGACTTCTGCTGTCTCACCTGCTGCTCCCCTCAGAAGAGCATTTCAGTAGATCCACCTGTTCCACTGTCTCTGGTGAATACTTTCACCCCACCCCCCACACCTCTGGCCTGTCCCACCCTGTTTTATATGCATCAGTAAATAAATCTTTGATAAGAAACATAAATATTTGATAAGAAACATAATATTGGTTACTGGGCTGCCTGGGATAGGGTAAGCAAGCTCAGATGGGAGCACAGGAGTATGACAGAGACCCTTCCCCCTCTTCACCTGTACTGATCTGGGGTTCCCCAGTCCTGATGCCTCCAGTGTCTACATACAGATAGGAAACACAGCCAGGAGCATTTCCTGAGGAGCCACTTCAGGTACAGGGTGGGCAGACAGTGTCACCAGGAGTGGGGATCAAGAAGAAAGTTGGATTCTCCTCTCCAAGGGCATACAACCCATCCTCTAACTGGTATCTCACTATGCTCACATCATTTCATTATGCACTTATGGCTCCTTCATGTGTTTAGTGTCTCTGTGTGTTAATTCATATCATTCATATCACTACCATCACACGCAGGTATTATTTTTAATATCTGCTCATAATTTTATAATATCTGCTAATAATCTCAGTGACTGGGGGACTAGGCAAGGGGTTCCTTAATAGAAAAGGACAAGTAGCATTTCTATACTCCTTGGGAAAATCTCAAAGATCTTTGACAGCTAACTTATTCCATTTTAGGTCATCTGTTAGCTAATGGCCCCTCATTTAATGTGAGAAGCTGAGTCCCAGAGAGGTTAAGCAATGCAATCAACATCTAGGGCACACTCCTGACACGTGCTAGATTGGGGTTGATCCAGAACCCTAAAAACGATTCCATACTGCCTCCAACACTCTTGGCCATGAGTTTGGGGTCTGAGCACACTTGACCTGAAAGACTGATCCAGAAACTCTGATCAATCTCTCTGTACCTTCAAATCATCTAATCACTAAGATTTAAATGTGTTCAGAGAGATCCTGAATAAGATCTCCCAAAATTTCAATTTGCTCATCTGAGTATCAAAGCAACAAGAAGAGGTATCTGGCAGTCCACAAAGTCCTTCCTGATCATTAGCTCATTAATCTTATAAAGGGTAGCCTTGATCATGTATGACTATCTAAGTCTAGATTTATTGAAGCTAGATGAAAGGAAGCAGTCACCTGCCATAGTCCAGGCCCCCACAGTCACACATTGTCATGGTGCTGCAGTGGCCACAAGAGGTATGGAGCATTTCCTTCCTTGCAGGAAGTCCCCTGTACCATGCCGCTGTACAGGTGCTGCTCCCTCCACAAAAAACAAACCTACAGGTGGAGGGGTGAAAGCTGCCCAAGCCTGTCAGCTTATAAGCCAAAGCCATAGTTGTATTCCCCGTCTTCCCAACTCTGGGTCCAGCCACAATAGTTGCTATGAACTGTAGCTCACCTCCCACATAATATACACACAGAACACACATACACATGGTGTGGACACAGCCCACAACACGCTACATGCTATATGTGCCTCATATAGCATAGGAGGCTACACTCACAAACATTCCACACACACCATACATGCCACACACAACACATACATCACATGCTGCACACATACCACATGTGTATATTACATATGTGCACCCCGTACACACACATCCCTGCAGTATATACCCCATACTAAAGGCTCAAACCAAGCTCAGACATGGCACACATATAATTCTACACACCTCATACACTGCACAGACATCACACTCACACCACACACACTTCATGCACACCACTTACACATGTGCACACATACACTTCTGTATGTGATCCCTCGTGCAAGGTGGTCAGTGAAAAAAGGGAAATTAGTTCAACCAAGGAAACAGATGGACCCATCTGTTATCTAACGGCCCTAAGGAGGAAAATTTATTATGTCTGCTTTGGAGCTGGTGGCAGACATGGTGAGCAGTGAGCCCTGCATCCCCCAGCTTACTCAACTCCCAACAGGAAGAGAGGTAGAGGGCTGGGATCTCCTGAGTACTGTCGCTCAGCCTGTGAGTGAGAAGGATTTAAGTGCACAGGTTGACTGAGATTCAGGGTATAAACCTGATGAGTGGCCTCATTTTTAGAGGCAAATAACAGAGGTCTGAAGAGGTCAAGACCCAGAGAACAGAGTCTGGAGATGGTAAGACCTGCTCACACCTCTGTGGAAGAAAGAGAGCAGCAAGGTTGGGCAAGGGGTCCTGGATAGAAAAGGAGGGCAAGTGGCACCCTACACTCTTTGGTAAAGTCTCAAAGATCTTTGAGATCTAGGTCATTCTATTTTTTAGATTTTCTGATCAGTTTCAGAGGATTCTACCACACTCACTCTTAAATCCGAGCTCTGAGAGGCTGCAAAAAGGACACAGCACCACAAACTGAGCATACTGCACAGGGTAACACACACTCTTACATACACACAGAGAGCAAACCCCCTGGGGCACCCCATAAAAAGAAATCAAGCCTCACAGGGTATCACATACACAGAGCAAAGCTCACCCATGCTCTCTCCCCTCCAGTCTTCCTATTCTGAGTGCTTTGAGAGAAGCTAGACACACCCTGGAACACAGACAACCCTGAATTCCCTTCTCATAGTTCAGCTTAGTTCAGCTTATCCCTGCAACTCCCATAGCCTGGCCCAGCCCCTTACCTTCTGGGTCTATTTCAGATAAGTCTGCAAAAGGTAGGTCCTGGGGATGGATGGGACAGGTGACTGAAGGCCTTATATAGCAAGTGGCTCCACAGTCATAAATCACAGCTGTTGCAGGCAGGAGCTTCTGGGTCAGAATGGCCACTACCCACCAAAGGTGCTTTACCCTTTAGCAGCTGTGCAGTTGGTCAACTCTCTCAGACTCCTCGGGATAGATAGAAACTTTGGTCAAGGTCTTTGGCAGAGCATGCAATGAAACAAGGTGTATTCTTGGTGTCATTCTCAGTCAGGCTTATCCATGGGTTCCATGATCTTTTAGTGTGTCACAAGGATCACTTTCTATCAACCTGGTTAAATGGTCACCTGGATAACTAGCCCAGTTACAGATGAAAAAACTAAGGCATAGAAGAGAATCACAGCACATCTGTACTTGGATACAAAACACAGATGCAGAACTCATGGTCTAGAAACATGAGGGTCAGGAGAGGACGCAGGTCCACAGGCAAGTGAACTTCCCTCACTGACACTCAAGGTCCACCAACCAAGATGAGGGTACATCCATCAGTCTCACAGGGTAGAGGACAAGGCCAGCCTGCAGCATCGCCTATGCCTCCTTGGAGGAGCCCACAGCCATGGCTTTTGCTGCCTCCACACCAAGGAAGTTGGTGTAGCCCCGTCTCCTGGTGAGTCACTGTGGTGAGAGAGTGGTTCAGCCCATCTCCCCTCTCAACCTCTCCAATCCTACAGGAGGCCCCTGGCTCTCACTGCTCTCCCCACCACCTCAGACACACACTCACACTCACACACATGCAACACCTCACACACTATCTAAACACACAAACACTCCTACATGCTCATATATACTTGCCCTAACATTCACATTCTCATGAACTGATTCTTACATGCACCATACACATGTTCATACCACACAAACACACTCTCCACCATGCACACTGTAACACACACCAAACATCCAGGGGAAATCAGAATTCAGACTTAGTATTTAGCACCACACTAATACCCTTAGCTGGTGGATTAACCCAGAGTTCCCTGCTCTGGAATTCTGGTTTCCTGATCTTTTGTCGCCCATTCTGGCATGGTCTGTGACTCTGCTCTCCCTCCCTTCCACAAACTCATGCATTTATTCAGCAAACATTTTTAGGATATGCCTGCTCCGACCATTTAGGTAGTATCTGCATGAAGAAACAAAAGCTACCCTTCTGGCAGACAGACAATACAAAAAGAGTGATAAACAAGCAAATGACCAGGTAGATTCAAATGTGATGGAAGCTCTGGCAAAAAGAAAAAGAACAAGGGTGAAGGAGCAGCCATGCTGGGGCTCAAGTTTCAATTCTAAATAGGAGGACTTTGCAGGTAATATTGGTGTCTTTTAGAAGAAAGCCTCTGGCCACCTCATTTTTCTCTCTTCCTTCCCTTCCCCCCCAACCCTCACCCCACCTCCCCCGCTGCTATTAGGGCATTTCCTGAATAGAGGCATTTCCCTCCCTACAGAATCCTAGTCTGTCTTCACCCCACCCACCTGGCAGATCCCATGGAGCAGGCAGAGCAGAAATATTATTGGGAGAGGGGACCCACACACAGACTCCCTAGGTCAGACAGAGGAGTGGAAGGCCCTTTTACACACTGGTTCTTTGAGACCATAGTCCCAGCAGCAGCTCAATTTCAAGTTAAGGAATAACAGAACAATCAATGATAATTTCCTTAGAAAGCATAAGATATCCAAGCAAATGGGGCAAAGACAGCCCTGTCTGAATCTAGACTTTACTCCTCACATCACATAAGTTATTTATTAACCTTCCTCTAGGTGGCTGCCTCAAAGTCCCCCCATAAGATGGGAACATCAGGCCCAGAAGAAATAACTGCTGATTATTTAGTTCCTCTTAAGATGTCACCTGACCCCACTGTGTATTTCTGATGTCATCTAACAATACTGGCAAGGGACATTGGATCATGTGATGCAGGAGCAACCCCTGAGCTGGGCTGTGTGGATCTCCTCATAGCATCTCTGGGTCTTCCCCTCCTGAGATCTGAACTCTGTATAAATAGGTATTTGTGCTAGTTCCCTTGAAAGATAAAGCTACTGGGGCTAATAAAGGCCTCTCTTCCAGTTTCAGACACTAGGGCCAGCAATCTTTCCATCCCAACACAATGCATGTGGGACCATCTCTACCCACAGTGCAGTTCTTTTCCTCCCTAATCCAGGGTCACATCTCTGTCATCTGGATGGAGTTATCATGGTCTGAGAGCCACTATCAGTTATCAGGTATTATAAAAGAGTTTGTCCCCAAAACAGACTCTCCATCTGACTAGTCAGGAAGTCCAAGGACTCCAGAGTAGCTGACTCTGAACACACTATCCAACATTCACTCTTAAACTAAGGACATTGGGCACACCTGTGACATCCTGGCTTGCTAATCTCCTTACAAGTGGAAAAGGATCGTGACTGCTCAGTCTGGGTGAAAAAGGACTCGCTGGGTCTAGGATAATCATCCTCAGATGTGAATTTGGAACGATTATAGGAAAGGGCTCACCAGAGTTTCCCTCAAGCATTAGCAAAGTTTGGAAGTTAGTTCCCAGAGGTGTCCATTCAACTTTAAAATAAGGTCTCAGAGAAAAGGAGGACAGAGGTAGGATTATAAGAGAGAAGGAAATTCACCCCTACTCCACCTATGTTTGCTTCAGACATTTTATTGATTGGTTTGTTCATCTAAATGAACAAATCTAAATGTGAAGACAAACTAGTATTAATGAAATGTTCCCAACATTCCCAAGGCACAGTCATCATGCATGGGAAAATTCCATGAGAAATAAACTTCCTCAACAGTCCACATCTTGTGCAAGATCATGACACTTTAGTCTTGAATTCCTGTTTGTCAAATGGGAATGACAGTGCCAACTACATCAATAATAACATTAAATGTGGGCAAAATAGAAAAGAAGTAATTTAATGGATTAATATAAACACATCTAACTTAATCCTGTCTATAGAATATTAGATTAAAACATAAACATTGTAATTTAAAAGACATAAAAAACAGCTATTATGCAAATATCAAACATGGATAAGAAAGTGCCATGGCAGGAAACATCGATTGTTTGCTAGGTGTCTGAAAGTTGGAAAACATAGCATTATAAAGTTATTGAAAAACAATAACTGCTTTTGTTTCCTATGTGTTGAATGAAGCAACTTTCAGGGGCTGCTACTCTTAAATTGGTTTACCTTGCCCTCCCCAGTTCATCTTTCTACTCCTTCAGAACCAACCCTGAGTAGAGAGAAGGATCCACTAGCCAAAGCTCAATGTAGTGAGACTGGTGAGACTTCAGAAGGAAACAAGGGCTAAGACTCCCTGTCTCTTGGGATGAAACAGAAGTTTTTCTAGAGAATGGGAAGACCAATAGAGTGTCGACTTCATAGAAGGACACAGATGGAGGAATATTAAAGGAGGAATGAGGAGTGGTATACCCCAAATAAAAATCATCCAGGACCACCCTCCTGAGTGTCTGCCACCACTGTGACCCAGGAATGAGCTGGTATATCAGTTTGTGTATCCCCTGGACATCACTGACTTAACATCCACCCATAGGAAAGACAAGTCTAGTTTAGAAGAGTGAAAAATATTTGGTTGGAGTCCACAGGGTGCATGCTATATTACTTTATTCAATTTGTCCTAATTACAGAAAATGGAATGGAAAAAAAAATAAGGACTGATAAGACTAAAGGGAGGAAAACAGGTAAAAGGACAACTAAAAACAGAAAACACATGAGGCTATTTCCTACATCTTAAATCCAAGTTGATGTTTTATGGGTATTGGGATAGTCTTCCCATCCATGTGAGTCATCCAAATGGCATGCTTCTTTAGGGAATAGAATTCTGATCCGTAAATACTAAATGAGTTATAAAAAGGTAAAACTGTGAAGTGCCTCTATTACTGGTGACAATAAGGCATATAGAATGTAGACAAGGTTTCTATTTCTGCTGTTTGTAGACTATGTAGCATTGACCCTTTTCTGCTACAGGAGAAACATTGATAAGTCTATAGTTCAGCCTGGTTGTATATGTTATTCCAACAGAATCAACTGCTCTGAGGGTTTCATCCTCCAAGTTCTGAGTTCTATATCACCACAGAGATTGAACAGCTTGACTTTAGTATAGACAATGTACAGCCAAAAGTATTTTAAAACTAACTTATTGGTGAAATGTGGCAAAGTATTCTTAGGGGAAGAATGAAGACAGAACTTCTGGTCAAAGAAAATTTTAATATTTTTTAATTTAAAAAATAGACACTACTTTAAGAAAGGCAACATTGGGAGTTCTTTAGATCAACTACTCAATAAAATGAGCATAATAAGCAATAGTGCTTGCTTTTAAGATGTATTTATTTTTTCATGAAAGAACTGGGTTATAGACCAGAGGTGCAAAGGGTTAGTGGATTCACCAGACATATACTGGGGAGCAGAACATGTGGGTTTTACCAAAATACACTGTTAAGGGGAACAGTGAGCAAGACAGGAGAGATCTAATACACCGTACATGGGTTAAGTTCCTTGGGTGGGAAATGGAACTCAGATCATGACAGTGATAGCATTGAGACCTACCCCCTAGGCCACTAGGGAGGTCCATAGTGCTTTGTTTTGTTTTTTGTTTCTTTAATCTCTGAAATTGTACTAAGGACAAACAACAAATTACAAAAAAAGTAAATATTCAAGAAAATCTATTGTTTTTGTTAGTTTTTTTTTAATATGTGTTCTTCGGAACATGAGAAGGGAGAAAGTTCACTCACTCTACCACCCTCCCATGCCAGATTCCTTATTTTGCAGTCAGATGTTAAGAGTTTATTATTGATTTAGTTTCATCTTACTGTTAAGTTTCTCTATATTCCACATTTACATTAGAATACCCAGTGTTAACTTTTACCTTCTGAATTATTTCACATAAATAATATCCTCTCCAGTTACATCCATGTTGCTGCAAATGAAAGATTAACTTATTTTTATATAGTTGAGTAGTGCTCTATTGTGTGTGTATGTGTGTGCAAAATTTTTCTGATCTACTCCTGTCCATGGAACTTAGACTTTTCCCATAACTTAGCTGTTGTAAATAGGTTGCAATAAACATAAGAGCAGCAAGTATCTCTTTGAATTAGTGTCTGTATTATTTTAGTAGATAACTAAATGTAAAATGGCTGGAACATATGTGGATCCATTTTTAATATTTTGGAAGCCACCCAATTACTTTCCATAGGGGCTATACTAGGGGTTTACAATCTTACCAATGGTATTTCATGAAAACAAGTTTCCTTCTTCTCCACATCCTCACCAATCTTTGTTTCTGGTTGTTTTTTATGTCATTCTCATATGTGTGAGATTGTATCTCATTGAGGCTTTGATTTGCAGTACCTTACAAATGATAAGCAATTATGAATATTGTTCATATATTTATTAGCTCTCTGAATATCTTCTTTGGAGAAGTGGCTATTTAGATATTCTGTCATTTTTTAATTGGGTTAATTGTGTTCCTTTTGTTGAGTTATGAGTTCTTTATATATTTTAGATATCAGCCCTTTAACAAATGTGCTATGTGCAAACATTTTCCCCCTTCAGTAGTTTTTTGTTTTGTTTTGTTTTGTTTTAATGATAGTTCCTTTCATTTTGCTGAAGCTTCTTTAATTTGATGTAACCCACTTGTTTATATTTGCTCTTGATTCTCTTGCCATTAGTGACAAATCATGAAAGACATCTGAGGCCAATTTCATGGAATGTTTTACCTGTTTTTACTTCAATGTTTTAATACATTTTGAGTTATTGTTTATGTGAAAACTGAATTGGTGATCTAATATGACTCTTTTAGCTGTAGCTGTACAGCTTTCCCAACATTACTTGAAAACACTATCCTTTATCCAGTGTATATTCTTGGCTTCTTTGTCATAGATTAATTGTACATAGCTGTGTGAGTTTTTTTTCTGGGCTCTCAATTCTATTCCATTGTTCTGTTTCTGTCCCTGTACCATATTGTTTAAAGTGTTTCAGTTTTGTAGTATAGCTGAGGCCTGGGAAAGTGATACCACCACTCTCCCTCTTTTCTCAGGATTGCTTTGGCAATTTGAAGTCCTTTGTATTTCCATATAAATTCCAGCATTTTTTTTTTGTTTTGTTTTATTTCTTTGAGGAATGTCACTGGAGACTTTATAGGGATTGCATTGATACGTATTCCTTTTGATAGAATTTAATGTTTATTTTAACAATCCATGAGCAGAAATAACTTTGCATTCCCTGTGTCTTCTGCTTCTTTTAACAATATCTTAATTTTTTGTTGTATAGTTCCTTCATCTACTACAATTTTTTACACCTATATATTTAATCTTATTGCAATTGTGGATGGGATTGTTTTCTGAATACTTTTTGTCTTCAAAAACACTGCATATAACTTGATTTTTTTAATTTAAATTTCCTTTTACATCATTCTTCATTTTGTGCATTTTTTCATCTTGGTTGTAAACCCTGTGGACTTCCCACCACCAATTCACCCTCATGCTATTCCCATTGTCCCATGTGTTCTTCCCAACCCAGTTTTGATCCTATTCCCCTCTCCACCCCTGTAGAATGTCTCTGGTTTATAGTTGCTCATTGTTTTTCATTTTTACTTTATTATAATTGCTTTTCTTTTCCTGAGCCCATATATTCCTGCTATGAATAAAACCATGCAATATGTTTTCTTTCTCTTTTTGGCTTATTTCACTAAGTATGATCCGTTCCCACTCCATCCAGGTTGCTGCAAAAGGCATGAGTTTATCTTTTTTGATAGCTGAGTAATATTCCATTGTGTATATGTACCACATCTTTTTAATCCAGTCATCTATTTTGGGGCATTTGGTTGATTCCATGTCTTCTTTATTGTAAACAGAGCAGCAATATACATTGAAGTGCAGGTGTCCTTTGGAATCAATGTTTTTGTGTCCTTTGGGTAGATACTTAGGAGTAAGATTGTTGGGTCATATGGAAGCTCCATTTTTAGCAGTTTGAGAAATCTCCAGACAGATTTCAATAGTTGTTGGACCAGTTTGCATTCCCATCAGGAGTGTAGGGCAGTTCCTTTTACTTCACATCATCGCCAACATTTGTTGTTGCAAGTTCTTTTAATATCAGAGTGAGAATGGCTCCATAAAATGTGTTTGGAAGCTTTATGTCTTGACTTTTTGGAAGAGTCTTGGTAATTAGTTAGGAAATCCTTTGGCCATTTTTAGGTCTTGACTGGTTGCCAGGTTGGGTAACAAATGGGGAACAACTTACCTCATTTGGGGAAGTTGCAGAACTTATGGTGCAACAATGAAAAAAAGTGAAAGCAAAAAGTCTGTGTATATTAAGTTTTTTAAAAAGCCATATTCTATGCCATTAACTTTCTTCCAAATCAGCATTTCCCTGATTATATGGGATGAACATGTTTTCATATGTCTGTTGGCCATTTGCAATTCCTCTTAGAAGAAGTGAATTTTTATTCTGCCCATTTCTTGACTGGATTACTTTGTTTGTTATTGTTGATTTGGGTGAGTTCTTTGCAAATCTTTGTGATCAATCCTTATCTCTTGTATGGCATGCAAAGATTTTTTTCCCAGTCAGTAGTTTCCTTGTTTTGGTTAATGTCTCTTTTGCTGTGCAGAAGCTTTTCAGTTTGATGTAGTCCCGTGTGTTTATCTTTTTCTTCATTTTCTTTACTTTGGCTGATAAGTCTTTAAAGATGTTAGTGAGATGTATGTCTTGTATTGTTTTACATATTTTATGGTTTTCAGGTCTTATGTCCAAACCTTTTATCCATTTTGAGTTGATTTTTGTGTATGGTATGAGGCAGTGGTTTACTTTCACCCTTGTATTTATGTTTTCCTAGCACCATTTATTAAACTGTCTTTATTCCATTGAGTATTCTTTGCTCCTTTATCAAAAATTAATTGTCCATATATGTTTGGACAACATATACTTCTGGGCTTTCTATTCAGTTCCATTGGTCTGTTTTTGTTCCAGTATCATACTAGTTTAATTGTATGGCTTTGTAGTATTATTTGAAGTTTGGAAGTGTGATAACTCCATTCTCCTTTGTTTTTATCAGTGTTTGTTTATTTTTTGAAGAATGTCATTGAGATAATTATTGGAATAGCCTTGGATCTGTAAATTGTTTTTTGTAGGATGGCCATTTTAATAATTTAATTCTTCCAATCCATGAACAGAGGATATTTTTCCATTTCTGTGTGTCTTCTTCTACTTCTTGTAATGGTTTTATTTTTTTTTTCTCTGAATATGTCCTTCACCTCTTTTGTTAGGTTTATTCCTAAGTATTTGATTTTTTTTTTCAATTTTAAAAGGGATGGTTCTCTTGATTTCTTCTTCATCAGGTTGATTGCATATAGGAAGGCTACTGATTTTTTTATGTTGATTTTGTATCCTGCTACTTGCTGAACTGGTTTATTTTAGGTAATGCTGTGGAGTTCTTAGGGTTCTTTATATATATATATATATATATATATATATATATATTATCATTCCATCTGCAAATAATGATTGTTTTACTTTTTCTTTCCCTATTTGAATTCCTTGTGTGACTTTCTCTTATCTTATTGCTCTGGCAATGACTTCCAGTATTATATTGAAGAGGAGTGATGAGAGTAGTTATCCTCATCTTGTTCTTGATATTAAAGGAAAGACCATCAACATTACACCATTGAGAATAATATTAGCTGAGGGTTTGTCATATGTGGCTTTTATCATGTTAAGGTATGTTCCTCTATCCCTAGAATTTCAAGGGCCTTCAACATATATGGGTGTTGGACTTTGTCAACAGCTTTATCAGCATCCATTGATATAGATTGTATCATATTAAGAAATGTTATTTCAAGAATGAAGATTGGGAGGAGGCTTGGAAAGAAAATAATAGTTTAATCAAATAGTTGGAAATTAATAGACAAATTATGACTAATTTAGGAAATAATTTACCAAATGGCCCAGAAAGACATAATTTGATGGCTTACAATATTAGATGCAAAAGCAAAAAAGGGGCATTGATAAAAATTGCAGCAGACTCCCAGCTTGTGGGAAATTGATAGTACTTAAATTCAAATTGATGCAATTTTACTCTCAGGTTAAACCCAAAGTTCAAGTTCCCAGTAGCCTGAGCAGCATAAATAGGTAAAATTTACAATGATGTCAAATAATGCCATTTTGCAATAGAATGGTCTTACTATCAAAAAGAATTAAGAACTGAGAAGTTATTGAAATGTTAAAATAGACAAGTTATTTGGCCATTCACAAAATTCTTTGTATTTGGAATTCATTCAAATTGGCCAATAGTAACTGTGAAGATACAATGCAAAACTTAGTACACAAGAAAATGTCACCTGCCTAAGTCCTTGAAAATGCTTTTCTTGGAGCCTCCCTGATAGCACATGGTGTTAAGTTCACCACTATGAAGCTATCCACAGCCACTGAAGCATAAGTTTGATATCCAGCCAGGGAGATACCCACATGACACAACAGACCCCTCCTGTCTTGCCCACTGCTACTCTCAGCAGTGTATTTCAGTCAATCTGCCTGTTGGTTGCCCACTCTGTTTCTGTTGAATCCTGTCTCCTTCACTCCAGCTCCACACCTCTTGCCTATACCCATGTTCTTGTATACATAAAAAAAATAAATATCTTTATAAGGAGATAATACTTTTCATGCAGACTATACAAAATTCCCATTGTAAGGTTGAGAATTTAAACAGAGTCCCCAGGTTCAAGTTCTTAATCTTGATTCTTCAAATAAATTTATTTAATTTTCTTGCTCAATTTATTGAAAACAAAACAATTAAGACTGAACTTAACAGTAAGGAACATTTACATGTTTGCCAAAACAACAATAATTACTATTTTGAAAAATTACTCATCAAGACATGCTTCATCTGGTCAGAGACAGCATTTAAGAAAGCTTAGGCTAATCTGTAACCTGGACTGTAATCTAGACCATCTGCTCATTGATGAAGGATTAGCTGCTCTTCATGATATCATAAAAGGGGGATATGCTGAAGGCAAGGTTTACTTCTGCTGTTAAATAAGGCCAGAGATAGGGTATGGGAACTTACAGTTAGGGTAGAGCAAGCCTGCTGAAATGCCCTTTACTTCATTTCCAAGGGTAAAATACACCTCACGTTGATGGGGAAGACTAGAGGTCAAAGAGAGCCACAATTCCAAGATCCCTGCCAAGGCCTACTGACACCATCAGCTCAGAGGAGGTTTTTGGGATTGACAAAGTCTCACACCATGAGAAAAGGATGGCCTGAAGACTTTGCATGCGATGATGGACAAACCTTTACCAATGCAAAACTTTAAAAAATTTATCCTTTTTTAATCTTTGAAAGTCCTAAAAGTGGTTACCAGTACATGCAGAAAGCTTAACATGTTTCAATCCTCTCCTTTCATTTTGTCCAGGCCTTGGAAACTGTGTTGACTACACTGGAGAAATCAGGAGTGCATGAAGGGCAGCCATTCCATGTGCTGGTTAGGAAAATTCTCCATGGCTCCGGAATCACTTGCTGTCCACAAAACAGGATTTTTTTATTTTATTAATTTATGTATCTATTTACATTATTGTTCATTTTAAAACAATGTTTAATTCCCCCCTACCAAATTTACCTATGCATCCTCACCTCAGTCCCCATATTCCCCCTTCCACCTTCTGATTTCTTTCTCTCCCCCTCCCCTGCAGGATATCTCTGGTTTATGATTGCTTTTTGTTTTTTTTTATGTGTAGTGTTTTGCATTGTAATAACAATACCATCTTTTCCCATGTCTTATTTGTTGCTATTATATTCCTCCTATAAATTACACCATACAACAATTTTTCCTTCTGACATGTTTCATTAAGCATGACCCTATCTAGCTCCATCCATGTTGCTACAAATGGCATAAATATATATTTTTTTTGATTGCAGAGAGTATTCCATTGTGTATACATACCACATATTCTTGATCCAATCATTTAATTTGGGGCAGCTGGATTGCCTCCAGATTTTTCCTATTGTAAATAGTGATGCAATAAACATAGGTATGCATGTATTCGTTTGAATAAATGTTTTTGTGTCCTTTGGGTAGATCCCTAGGAGTGGAATTGCTAGGTCATATGGTAGCTCCAGTTTTAGTAGTCTGAAAAATCTACATACAGGTTTCCATAGTAGTTATACCAGTTAAAGCAGGAATTTTCTCATAAATGTCAGAGATCACAGAAAGGACAAGGAGTCAGTTTATGAACCACTGACCATGCTTTGACAACCTGAACAGCAAGTAAAAATTCTTAAAACAAGGCTTTGAAAGATCACAAGGTCATGATAAAACAAAAAAGAAAAAATATTAACATTAAAGCCAGGGAGAAGGTAATAGATTTAACTTCTATCAATTTTACAAAATTAGGATATATAGTAGCCTGTATAATATCCCCATATAAACCTTTCTTACTCTCTATAACTTAGGAATTCACATTCTTCTGCCTTTGCATATGTGATCAAATTAAGGATCATGTCTCATGGAATTTACCCTGGATTATGTGAATGAAACCTAAGTGTCATCACAAAGGTAAAAGAAAGGTGGTGACATTTGACACAGAAAAGAGAAAAAAAAAAGGTGATTATGAAAACAGAGATTCATTTGATGCTGTCACAAATATAGGAATTCTATCTGCTTCCAAGTTGGAAGATACAAGATTTGGTACTCTGACAACACCAAGAGTCCAGCCAGTGAGCTGATTGCAAAGTGCTAACCTCTATAAATGTGAGGGGACATATCTATGTTTCTTTTAGCCACAAGTATATGGGAATTTGTTATCCAGAGTCAAGAAGTTAATAAAGGAAATATTCATATGAAAAAAAAATTTTCCTCTGAAACCATGCAAAGGCTGGGTGCCTGTCACAATCAATAGGTACTTAAAACATGACTCATATTCTGAGGGCAAGAACAGTGTTTCTTAACAAAGGGGAAATTGAAAAAAAGAGAAAAGTTTCTAAGGCTACAACTGTCCTACCCCAGAAGAATCTACAATATCCAGTAGTCCAACCAAAAAGCTGTTGGTTCAATGGCGCTGTCCCTTTAACTACAGTTAGAACTGGTGGCAGCACAGTAAGTAGTAGACCAGGATCCAAATCAGGGTACCACTGAAGTAGAATCTCAGCTGCAACCCCAAGGTTGGAGTTCACCCAATGGAAACATAAAGTTAAAAGCACTGGACTTAGACTAACATTTCTGCCAGAAGGCTGTGGAACTTTGGCAGATTGATGTGATATATGTGAGACCTGGGGTTGGATGGGCTCATTTGCACAGTCCAGGAGATGAGGATCAAGGGGTGGATGATGGGGCTTAGTGGCCTAAAACAGCCTTTGCACTGCCTGGCACACCCAGAGCCATAGTAAGGTAACTGTGCTCAACCAGGCAGATAGCCATGCAAGGAACAGCTTGGAGTGGCAACAGCCCTTGTAGACAGGTTACACTGAGGGCAGGAGCAGGTATGAGAGCAGCCCAAGCTTGGCTGAGGAAGCCCTTGCCAGTTCTCTGTTATATGCAGGAGATATATAAATAAAGTCAACTTAGAAAAGGCTAAAAGCTGGTGTCAAAGTCAGAGAAACCTGGGAAGTTGTTAAGCAGTTGAAAAGATGCTAAAGATGGCAAGCGAGCCTCTTAAAATCACCTGTTAGTGAGACACCATTATTATTTGGGAAAGCAGTGCATGCATGGACACCCAAGGCTTCTAGGGAGTAAAGAAAATGTAAACCTCTCCTTAGAGGCCAACAGAAAAGCACACTCAGCCAGGTCTTTCCACCAACAAGCAATGGGGGACTGTCAGTGAAGATGAACAGCTGCTGTAGCTGCACGACAGAGAACACAGGTGCACCATACCCCAGAGGGAGCAAACACCTCCAGAAGCTCCAAGAAGCCATGGGGAGTGGAGTAAAGTAAAGCCTCACAAGAGATGAGTGTGAAAGTATGCTGAGCTAGGCCCAGCCCATGACTGGGGTTTTGGACCAACACACAACTACAGCATCACCTCATATCACAAGCACTAGCTGAGTGCACCACATGCCATTATTGCTTGGGAAATCTGCACATGCAAGGACACCCTAAAGGACCACATCATCAACAAGAATGTGCATCTCCCAACCACAACCACAAGCTAGGCATAACACCACCCCCACCCTTAAAATAGCGGAAACACAGAGGGAAGGAACCACCAAATATGGCACTCAAGAAAAACACCATACTCACAACACCATCACTCATGTGGAGGATTGTTGCATTAGTCCTTGACCAAGGCTGAATACCAGCCCTTGGTCACACCAGAAGGAGCACCCAGAAGAAATGCTGGCCAATACTACGACTGCAGTGTCTCAGTGCATAGAAGGCATCAGAAACAAATGACAGGGAGAAGGAAAAACATAAATACTCAAGGGGTTACAGGGAAAAAATTCACTACAAAAAGTTCAGTGACCAGATAGAGAATTTAGAATCATCATGATAAACAAACAAACAAAAAAAAAGATGAAAAGGAAAAAAGTGATATGAGACAAATAATCAATGAAATGAAGAATGAAAATGAAAAGAAAAAATAATATAGGCTAATAATCAATTATGTGAAGAATGAAAATGAGACCTTAGAAAGGAAATAAAGGGAACACAGGAGATTAAAAGACTACTGGAGGAGATAAAGAATGCTGGGAAAAACAATGAAAACAGAATAGATGAAATGGAAAATCAGCACACTCGAAGATACAGAAACAAAGAGAATTAAAAAAGAAAAAGAAAGAGAAGTAAAAAGGAAAAGGAATGAAGAAACACTTTGAGTACTATCTGGCTCCATGAGGAAAAGAAATATCAGAATTATAGGTCTCCCAGAAGGTGAGGAGAAAGGCTAAAGAATCAAGAAAATATTCACAGAGATAATTAAAGGGAAGTTCCCTAATATGAAGATGAAGATAGACATACAGGAAGCAAGAACACCAAACAACCATGATGATAGGACAAATACACCAAGAAACATTATAGTACAACTACCAAGAACCCGAGACAAGGAAAAAATAATGAAAATGTTAAGAAAGAGAAACAAACAAACAAACAAAACCTATAAAAGAAAAAAAATCAAGCTGACATCAGATTTCTCCAAAGTAACCCTCAGGGCAAGAAGATAGTGGAGGGGTATATTCCAAAAGCTCCAAGACTTCAAATGTCAAACAAGAATACTTTATCCTGCAAAGCTCTCCTTCATCTATGAAGAAAGAATAAGGATATTCTCAGACAAACAGAAACTCCATAACTTTATCACAACAAAATCCCCACTCCAAAAATATACAAGAAGTCCTTAAGCCAAAATCAACAGAGGGATGAATAAGAACAGATCAAAACAAGGAAAAAAAAACACAAAAAGAAAAACAAAATGGCAAATATAGGTGCCAATGTATGAGTATTAACTCTAAAGGTAAATGGTTTAAACTCAGCAATAAAGAGAAACAGAGTGGCAGCCTGGATTAAAAACAGAACCCAAGATGTGGTAAGCAGGTAGACCTCTGAGCAAGTCTCCCTGTTTGAGGCACTGGATTAGAAAGATGTGCTACATATATACAATGGAATATTACTCAGCAACCAAAAAAGAGAAACACATGTCTTTTGCAGCAACTTGGATGGAGCTGGAAAAGATCA
>NW_004567172.1:333274-334281 GCF_000260355.1 Condylura cristata | reverse complement strand
CAGCAGGGGAAGTGCCAGGCTCCGCATCCTGGTTCACTGGTCATACGCAGCGTTCCGGAACCCAGATAGGTTTGTCTGCCCCTGGGGGAAAAACACACACTGCCCCCCTCACCTTTGCCAACATAGGAGTAGGGTCCATCCATCGCCCGGATTGCAGGTCCTTCCACCGGACCCAACCAAGGTCATGTGATCTAGCATACGTGTGGCGTTCCATGGGCGACCGCCCTTCCTAGTCCATGGTCAAAAAATTGAGAATAAAGAGGATGGTGGACAGCTGGGTGGTCGGGGAGAGGGCATACTCCCCCCCCCTTTTTATTTTTTGAAAATATTGTTTGAGTGTCTGGTTGGCCCTTTCCACAATGGCCTGGCCCATGGATTATAAGGGATCCCTGTTTTGTGGGAAATGCCATAATATTGGCAAAAGGAAGCTAATTTTTTACTGGTATATGTGGGGCCATTATCAGTTTTTATGGTTTGCGGCTTGCCCATGTAGGCGAAGGCCGACAAACAGTGTGCTATAGCATCTTTAGTACGTTCGCCAACGTGTAATGATGCGAAAGTGATGCCCGAAAAGGTGTCTACCGTGACATGGGCGAACTTTAGCCATCCTGCAGCAGGTATATGTGTGACGTCCATCTGCCATAGGTGATTCGGGCGCAAGCCACGTGGATTAACTCCGAGCGTAGGGCCGTGCAAAAAGGGGGCACAGCAGGGGCAGGAGGTTGTAATAGCCTGTGCTGCTTCTCGTGTGCACTGAGTATGGTGTTGAAGGGAACGTGCATTGAGATGAAATTTGTCATGCAGGTCTGAGGCATGAGCATTAAGACAAATATGGGTATTTTTATCAGCTAGGTTATTACCTGCAGACAAGGGACCAGGTAGCCGTGTATGGCTGCGGATATGTCTGACAAAAAGGTGTTCTGTGCGTAGCCAAATGAGATACTGAACACAACTTAGTGCGTGTTGGACCTTGGAGGTAGGTGAGACATATGCTGATGTCTCCAGGG
>NW_004567172.1:295847-318342 GCF_000260355.1 Condylura cristata | reverse complement strand
GTCAAAGAACACAAGGTAGCAAACACAAGGCAGGAACACTTCCTGCCTCCTGTTTTTCTGTTCCAGCACCCATGGCTCATTCTTTGTTTCCACACAACAGTGTGCATATGATTCTGTGGGGGAGGTGGGGAGGTCTGTCCAGGCAAAGGACCCAACACATAGCAACACTTCAATACTCCACTTTCAACAATGGACAGATCAGCAAGACAAAAAATACTTAAGAACACTAAAGCTCTAAAAAGGGACCTAGAACTCGTAGGATTAACAGATATCAATAGAACACTGCATCCAAAAAAAAATCTGAGTACATATTTTTCTCAAATCTACATGGATCATTCTCAAGGATTGACCACATACTGAGATGCAAGTCAAATATCTATAGTTATGCTAAGATTGAAATAATATCAACTGTCTTCTCTGACCATGAAGGAATCAACTGGAAATTAGCTATGTGAAGAAGGCAAGATGTCTCAGGGAGATTGAAACCCACACTACTGGAGGAACATTGGATCAATGAGGAGATCAAAGAAGAGATTAAAAAAAAAAAAAACCCCGAGAAGAATGACAATAAGGGCACAACACTAAAAACCATATGGGACACATTAAAAGCAGTTATGAGAAAAAATACAGCAATACAAACTCACATAAAGAAACAAGAAATAACTCAAAGAAATGACCTAAACCCCCACCTTAGAGAACTGGAAAAAAGAACAACAAAATAACTCACAAACCAGTAGAAGGCAGGAAATAATAATAGTCAAAGCAGAAATAAATGAGATATAAGTTAGGAAAACAATCGAAAAGATCAGTTGACACCAAAAGTTGGTTCTTTGAAAAGTAAACAAGATAGACAAACTACTAGCCAGGCTCATAAAGAAAATAATGGGAGAAAGCATAAGTAAACAGGACCATAAATGAAAGAGGAGAAATCACAACAGATACAGCAAAAATCAAAAGAATAATTAGAGACTACTATGAATAGCTATATGCAAACATGTTCAATCATCTGAAGAAATGGACAAATTCCTACAACTCTACAATCATCCAAAGCTGGATAAAGAAGAAATAGAACAACTAAACAGATCAATTAAGCAGTGAAATTGAAGCAGTAATTAATTGAAGCAAGAATATAAGCCCAGGACAAGATGCACTTGAAAGCAAATTTTACCAAAAGTTCAGAAACGAGCTAGTGTCTATCCTATGCAAACTCACTCAAAAAAAATTGAAAAACTAGGAAAACTATCAAATACTTTCTATGAAGCCAGCATCACCCTGATACCAAAACCTAAAAGAAAAACACAAAAAAACTTCAGACCAATATCCTTAATGAACACTGATGCAAAAATCCTCAATAAAATCTTAGCCAACAGAATCCAGCAATGCATCAAAATGATAATCCACCATGGCCAAGTGGGTTTTATTCCAGGGGTACAAGATGGCTCAACATCTAAAAATCAATTAACAGAATCTACCACATCAACCAACAGAAAAAATAAAAATCATTTAATTATATCAATAGATGCAGAGAAAGTATTGAACAAAGTTCAACATCCATTTTTGTTTATGACCCTTGACATCATTGGAATAGAAGAAAGATACTCAACATGATAAAAGCCATATATGACAAACCCACACCAAAAGAAAAAAATTGAAAGCCTTTCCGTTAAGATCAGGAACAAGAAAGGATGTCCATTATCACCATTGCTCTTCAACATAATATTGGAAGTCCTAGCCAGAGAAGTAAGACAGGAAAATGACATACAAAGAATCTAAATAGGGAAAGAAGTAAAACTTCTTCATGATAATATACATGGAAAACCCTAAAAACTCCACAGAAAAACTAATCAAAACAATTAACCAGGTTAGCAAGATTGCAGGATATAAAGTCAACACACAAAAGTCAGAGGCTTTCCTATACACAAACAAACAAGCAGAAGAAGTGGAAATCAAGAAAATCCATCCCCTTTACAAAAGAAACAAACAAAAAATTCAAACACTTGGGAATCAACCTAACAAAAGTGGTAAAAGACCAATACAAAGAAAACTATAAAACACTGATTTAAAAAAAATACTTGAAGACACAAAGAAATAGAAAGACAACCTTGTTCATGGATCGGAAGAATTAGCATCATTAAAGTGACCATCCTAACAAAAGTGATATACAGATTTAATGCTATTCTGATAAAATTTTCAATGACATTCTTCAAAGAAATAGAACAAATATTGATGAAATTTATATGGACCACAAAATATCTCGAGTAGCCAAAATACTCCTGACTAAAATGAAAGAGGCCAGAAGCATTACAATCCAAGACTTCAAGCTATACTACAAATCCATAATAATCAAAACCGCATGGTACTGGAACATGAACAGACATACATACCAGTGGATATGAATAGGAAACCCAGACATAAATCCATAAGCTTATAGACAGCTATTTTTTGACAAAGGAGTAAAGAATATGCAATGGAACAAAGTTTGTTCAGCAAATGGTGCTGGGAAAATTGGACTGCTACACGCAAAAAAAAAAAAAATGAAACTAGACTACGACCTCACACTATGCACAAAAAACAACTTGAAATAGATTTAAAAACTAGACTTAAGAGCTGAAACCATAAAATATCTAGAAAAAAAGTAGGCAAAACGCTGCATGACATACACCTCAATAACATCTTTAAATGTGCAACACCCAAAGCAAGAATAGTGAAGGAAAGGGTAATGATGTAGCTGGGACTACATCAAGTTAAAGAGCTTCTGTTCAGCAAGACATACACTACACAAACAAAAAGACACCCCACTGATTTGGAGGAAGTATTTGTCCACAATACTAATGACAAAGTACTGATCACAGAGATATTCAAGGAGCTAATTAAACTCAACAAAAACAAAGTGAACAACCCTATCAAAAAAATGGGCAGAAGAGCTAAAAAGACACTTCTCCAAAGAAGATATGCAGATGGCCAACAGGCATATGAAAAAATACCCAATGTCATTTTTAATAAGGGAAATGCAAATTAAAACAATGAGATACCACCTCACCCCAGTGTGAATGGCACATATTAAAACATCTAGCAACAACAAATGTTGGTGAGGATGTAGAGAAAAATGAACTCTTGTACACTGCTGCTGGAAATGCAAATATGATACAACCACTATGGAAAGCTCTTTGGAGGTTTCTCAAACTGCTAAACATGGAGCTTTCATATGACCCAGCAATCCTGCTTCTGGATATCTACACAAAGGACAAAGCTATATTGGCTTAAAAGGACATCTGCACCACTATGTTTATTGCTGCCCTATTTACAATAGGGAAGATATGGAATCAACCCAAATGTCAAAAAATAGATGACTGGATTAAAAAGATTTGATACAAATACACAATGGAATATTACTCGGCAATCAAAAATATAAACTCATGCCTTTTGCAGCAACCTGGATGGAGCAGGAAGGGATCATGCTCAGTGAAATAAGCCAGAAAGAAAAAGAAAAATACCAGGTGGTTGCACTCATAGCAGGAGCATAAGGGATCAGAGGGGGGAAAAAAGAGAGAGAAGCAAAAATGAAAGTATAAGTGAGAAAAACAAATAACTATAAACTAGAGACATGGTATGGCATAGAAAGAGAATGGGATAAAAACTGGATGGGAAGAGGGCATGAGACTATGGCGATGGTACATGGGTGAATTGGTGGTGGGAAGCCCACAGGGTCTACAACTAAGATGGAAAAATATACAAAGTGAAAAATGACGTGAAAAAATAAATAAGGGAAATATAAAAATAATAAACAAAAGACAAACGGGAAAATAAATCACATATTGGTGATGCCCTCTTCACTTTTGAATAGGGTAAAAGCAAGGAAGAAAGCCTCTTAAAATCACCTGTGAGTGATGCTGAGGAACCTGTTGTCAGGTAATATGTCTTGTGGCACAGACCACAGCCAGAGCGGGAACCATAAAAAGGCCATGTGGATCCATGGGCCCCCAACCCATGTGCATGTGTATAGTGTTGCCCTTAATTCAAGGGCCTCCTTGTGATATTAGTGGATATGAAAGCCAAGTGTTGGGTGACAGCAGTGAGTGCCCTGGGGGTTGATTGATTACCCCAATGGAGTATAAAGTGCATGTGTCACTAATCTCAGAGTGCATTCTGAAGTGGGATATAGTATATGGCTGGTGGCTGACACCACAATCAGAAAAGGCCAGGAAACCTGATGTCTCTTGGCATGTGACGGTAGGTGCTGTGAGTGAATGGAGTGGTTCCCCCCTTACACTTACACAAGCAGTGCCTTCAGTTGCAGACATAATTTATCATCTGCAGGTGCCAATAACCTTGCCTTTTTGCCCCTAGGTTATTGTACTGCTTTGCCTTTTTATCTCTCTCCTCATGGCCTCACCTCTTCTGTAGTCACACAGCTCATCCTCCCGTATCTGTCCCACCATCTGAGTGGCAAAGCCCTTTAATCACCAGCCTCCCTGGTGATTTAGTGGACTGGGCTGTTATTCTCTGTTGTATTCAGTTGTATTTTGTTTACTTTTACATGCCATACCTACAGTGTAGATTGTAGGGTAAAAGAGTTGGTCAGGCTTTTTATGCCACTAGCCTCTGTGTCTACCTCCTACAGTTAATACAGAAAACACTTGGGATTATGGGCACAGGGTATGTGTGCCTGATTGCAGACACCTGGGCCAGGAAGACAAAGAGCATGTGCAGGGGCACAGATGCCTGTAATTAAAGGGAGACAGAACACCAGGAAGAGACAGAGAGCAGAGATCACAGGGACTAGGAGACTCCGTTACTGCCTGCCTCCATTATTCCTACCTCCCTGACTCCCTCATGCCAGCCTCTCTGCCTGCCTGCCCACTCTGTGCCTGATTTACCCCAACAAGTGACAAGGATTTGACATAGATGGAAAGAGGACATAGATGGCAACAGGATAATTTCATGCAGATGGTTCTGTGAGAGTTCATGCTGGGAGAGGACACCAAAGTCCTGTAGCTGCAGGAAAAACTAGAGACTACAGGAGCAAAGGAGATGGCCAGGGTCCAGAGAGAAGAATGTTTCAAGGGGAAGGAGGAGATCTATGGATACCAGCCTGCTACTCCAGAGGTCCTCCTCTGGAGAGGAGGATGAGACTGGCCCCTTCCTGTGGGCTCACCTGGTAGTAACAAAAGATAAAGCACCAGCAGCCCATGGACCCACAAGGATCAGGCTGTTGGTCCACCACAGATGACAGGCTTCGCCACATATAATTTATAAACCCAAGAAGAACTGGTGGACTTGGGTAAATGGTTCCATCAAAATCAGAAAAGCCTTTGGCAGCCTGGCTGCTATGTTTATGGGACCTGGGTAGATGGGATCATCCAAACAGCAAGGAGTAGAGAAACTACTAGAGTTATGGAGACAATTGTGAGAGGATCAGAGATTCACTCTCATAAGAGAAGGGGCTGCTTAGTGAATGGGAAAGCTGGGACTCTGGGCCCCGGGAATATGTCCTGCACCTGGAGGACCACTTACTGCTGACCATCCTCCTGGGGGGGTGGGAGGATGGCAGATGTCCTGTTGGCTTTTAAATAGGGTAGTGCTGAAAAGCCCATGCATGGGATTGGGGTGGGGGGAACAGAGGCCACATGTGGATCTTGATATCCATGGGACCCCAGCCCATATGCAAAAGGCTCAGCCTTGTGAATATATACCTTTTAATATGGGAACCCAGAAAATTTTCAGGGGTCTGCTTGTTACATTGATGGCTATGGTGGACAGAGTGTCAAGATCACAGCGGGACTACCCTGGTAATTGGACAATTACCTCCAAAGGAGTATGAAGTATATGTGTCACCAATCTCAGAGTACCTCCTGAGGGTGAGGGTACTACATAGCTTATGACTGCAGGCCACAGTGGGAAAATGTTGCCTTGGGGTATGTATGAAGGAACATTCTGAGCATCCACCCACAGCACCACCAGTCTTAAGCAATCATTCTTGGCATATGCCTGTAGAGTGCATGAGTTAAATAGAGAGACCCCCCCTCCTTGCTTGCAGCAGTGCCCTCAAAAGCAGACTTGCTGGATTGTTTGAGCCATGAGCTGGGTACATTTTGCTTCATTGTTGATCTCACAAATGTTTTCTTTTCCATTGCTGTAGCACCAGAGAGTCAGAACCAGGTAGCATTCACAGGGGAAGGCTGGCAGTGGACATTCACTGTGCCTGAGGACACTAAACAAGAGGAACAGGAAAGCTGGCTTGCACCTGTGGAAGCATTGAAAAGACATTTGCGTTGACTTTGTGGTCTATTGCATTCTATTGCAAATTGTATTGCTTTTATGGGTTACGGGTACAGTGTTCCAACACCTCACCAAAGGAAAATTGTGAAAGAATGATGAGTAGATTTTAAGGGAAAAAAAAAAACCTGAGGGAGTGGATTTTAGGGAAACAGAATGACTCAGACTCTTTGCCCCTCCTGCTGCTAACCTCTATGGCTGCCACCTGCAACCTTGCTTTTCTCCCATGTTTCATTGCCCACACGTGATAATGTGTTGATGCAAAAAGCACTTGGAAGCATGAGGATGGGGCAAGTACAAACACATGAGGCTGAGAGAGGTGAGCACAGGGCAGGTAGTCCTATGATTTTGGACCTTTGGGTCAAGAAGCAGAGGAGCATGAACATGGAGCACGCACACCTGTAATTAAAGACACCAAGGCTGAGCGATAGAGGGAGACTAGGAGAGAATCCTTAGAGAGATTGTGAGGGCTGGGAGGCTGGATTGCTGTCAGACTCCTGGTCTCCCTGCCTACATACATGCCTACCTCTCTACTGCTGATATTACAGTGCATCTGGTTCCTTGCTTTAGCATTAATAGTCCATCAAATCTAATGGGCTATTAATGGTTCCAAGATTCTCTCCTGTTTGCCTGAATCAACAATGAACCTCCCCAGGGGGCCTTCCTGGTGGCACAGGGGTTAAAGATGCAATGGTACAAGGCTATCACCAGCCCCTGAAACATGAGTTTGATCCCTCACCAAGTTGCTGACACACATGGCACAGCAGACCTCCCCTGTCTTGCCCACTGCTCCCCTCAATAGTATATTTCAGTAGATCCACTTTTTCTGCCCCAAACTCTGTCTCTGGTGAATCCTCTCACCCTTCACACCTCTGGCTTACACCTCAGTTCTTGTATGCATAAATACATAAAATAAACCTTAAAAATAAACAATAAAACTACCTCAACTGTCCTAAGATGATTGCACCACACTGCACTTTCCAGGATCTATATAGCCTTTTACTTTTGACCAAGTAGGCCTCACTAAGAAGCAGACCAGTGGGAAAGTCAAGTTATTTACAACTCTATCTCTCTACATTAGGAAGTGTCTCAACTTGTGGCTATATCTTGTAACAAACCTAAGTTATTGTGGACCCTTTTCTCTACATTTCCAGAATGAGTCTCTAAGAAATAAAGATATTTTCTTATAGACCAACAAATACACAAGGCTAAATTTTCTAAAAAAAAGAAAGAAAGAAAAAGAAAAACCAGCTGAGGGTCTCCAGAACCCACCATTGAAAAAGGGCAGAGCTAGGGCTCAATAGCAATGAAGCTTCTGAATGTAAGCTACACTCCCAGATCACAGCTTTGGGCAGATCCAGCTTGGGTCCCTGGAACATTCCACAGTGTTACCAACACATGTGTTGTTCACTTTGCCATAGGTCTCAGGCCATTCCAGAGTTCTTAAGAAGCAGACCAGGTGTTCCTCCTATCCCTCTCCCTCCTCCCATTCTCATATGGGAGACATCTGCTTACACTAAAAGTCAAGACAAACAGAAGGGCTGGCTAATAATTGATACATTTCCCTGTACATTTATAAAGGAATTGGCATGAAAATCAGGGACCTCAGCATGTGGAAGATGACACACGCAAAGAAGAAAATGAATCTCTCCATTTTAACCGTGATGTTTTACATGTTTTTTAGATGTTTCCAGCAATCTGTGAGGTGTGACTAAAGCAACCTTGGTTAAATAATAATTGAAGAACCAAGTTGAAGAACCCTAAGTGAAGGGGACTCCAGGTCATCCCTTTCTCAGATTGTGTGCTTCCATCCCAGACTTGTATCTGTCCTGCACACCATTCTGGCATCTCTGCCCCATTCAGAACATTGACAGTTCAATACCATTCCTGCTCTGCTCAACGCCCACCCCACTTTGCTTCTCAAACACGTTTATTCTCCTATTCCCCTCTGACACAAGCTATGCAACCTGTGTCGACCTACAAATTCCAGATGAAGGGGAAAGCTCTGAAAAATCAGAATTTCCATTGCTAAGTTATATTATGACCTCCCTTTTTTGTATAGCCATAATATAAAAAAAAATTCTAAACAACCATCAGTTTGCAACTAGATTACTTTAGCTTCATAAATTGGCTACTTGGCCAGGGCAAAGTATGAGCCACCCCGTGGCAGGAAATTCCTCTGTGTCTGGAGACAAAAGGCAAGCTCCAGGAGAGATAAGCCCCCCCCACCCCCACCACCACCACCAAAGCATCAAGAATCCTGGGAAGTTTCCTTGGTCTTTTGAAACAAAAAGCAAACCTCTGATAAAACTCCCAGGGCATAAGGACTCATGGACAATTTCCTAACATCATTGACATAGGTTTTGCTTAGTGCATAACTATGTGACTTCCTCTTAATTTACCCTTTTCTTAAACAATCACTAACTACTCTCTGCCAGTGTTAATTAACCTTTTCCTAAAACAAACACTAGCTACTCTGCTAGTCTTAAGCTAGCCATTAGCTTTTCTTTTTTTTTTTTTTTTAAGATTTATTTATTTGTACATACAGAACTGGGGTACAGGCCAGAGGCTCAGGGGTGGTGAGAGGCTTCACCAGAGACAGAGTGGGGAGCAGAACAGGCAGATCGATGAAGTACACTGCTGAGGAGAGCAGTGGACAGGTCAGGAGAGGTCTGCCACACCATGTGGTCACCTCCGGGGCAGGCAGGATTCGAACTCATGCGGAAGTGGCTTTAGCTTCTCAGTGCAGTGCTTTAACCCACTGCGCCACCAGGGAGGGCCAGCCAATAGCTTTTCTTTAGACAATCACTAATGACTCTGCTAACACATTTTATTCCTTCCCTAGAACCTCTAAATCCCTTGTTAACAGTTCCCAAACCCCTTATCCTTTGAAGTCATATTTAAACATCTGTATACATGAAAGTTATCACAAAATGTATAATCTAGTATGCCATAAAGTGCCAGGAAGAGGATGCATTGTTCTCCTCTTCCCTTAGGGAACTTTTATGTTGATTTCTTATTAACTTACCTGATGCATTATTGTAACTAACTACTAGCTAAACAGTATAAATAAAGACCTGCTAAAAAGATGGGCAGAAAGGCTTTCACCCAATTCTGACTCCCATATCTTCCTAGTGCCTGATCCCCTTTTCCCTTCTTGGAATCTTTGCTTGCTCAATGCCACTCCACCTAAAAAGACCCTGCCCTCTGACAGCCTGTGATTGGGGCTGGTCTCTGACACCCCACTCACTGAAGTTAATACCAAAATCCAGTCACCAAAATCCAGTCTCAGCCAAGCCAAAAAAAGGAATCCTCTAAAATTCTTCCCTCTTTTAATCCTCTTTGCTTATTCATGGAGGCACACATGGCCCCAGTAGCTCACAGGTCCCCACTTTTACTTCTGTTGATTATTTTATTATGTGGGCAGAAGATCAAAGAGCCTCCTTTTTACAACCAAAAGGAGCAGCATCTGACCTCTTTTAGGCTCCTGCTCCTATCACATGGAGTTGTCCATGTTCTTTCTGCCTCCCTTTCAGAACCACATTTCTGACATGTGTTCAAGCTTAAGTGAGCCTCAACAACTTCCATTCTGTCAAGTTACTCCCACTGGTCACCTCCCCTAGAAAGTAAGTGTCCATGAAACCAGCCAGGGCCTCCAAACTGGAAGACATGGGTACAGCCAGCAGTGTCCATGATGAGCACCCACTTCAATGTAATAGAATGAGGCAACTGTCTGAGAGAGGAGGCTGGGCCAGAAGTAAGTGTTGTAATGGAATTAGGCAGTCTATAGCTGACACCCAACTAGGGTCCTCTCCTCTGATGGAGCTCACGTGGGCACTGCTACCATGGGAGCACAAACTCCTCTCCCACCAAATCTGTACTTGAGGTCATTTAACAATCTGCATCCACACACCGTGAATTGGAGGCACTGAACTCCAGGACTCAAAAACTTAAATGTGATAGGAGATTTCACTTGTCCCTATAGACTTCCAGTTTGTGGAGTTCTGGGAGAGTAGGATTCCCTTTGCCCACTCCAGGCAAGACTGACCCAAGCCAGCACACAGGATTTCGCAATGAGATTCACAGGACAACCCAGCCCTGAGAGGCAGAAAGCCCCTGTCACAGTCTGGAACACACCCCTCCTCTGGAAGTGCCCAGCAGCACTATGAAAGGAGCAGCAAGATTTTTGCAGGTAGTTTGTGCAGATCAAAGAGAAACCATGTATGAAATTATGTGTGTGTGTGTGTGTGTGTATGTCTCTTAGTCTCTGCCTTTAGTTTTTGACAGGGCTCCTGAAAACCCTTCTAGTTCCCTAAGTGATAAAAGCACTAGAAATATCTTCAGTTCTAGTGAAACAGCTCTGGGTGATCTTCTGGGTGGGAGCTGGTCACCAAAACACCAAATTATGATTAGAATTTCACCCCACTTCCCATCCTCCAGAAAGTAGGGATAAAGTGGAAATGGAGTTAATAATTAATCACTGTCACATGAGAGATCCTGGATAAAATCCCAACAGCATGGTGTTGAAGAGCTTCCAGGCTGGCAAACACATTCACACCAGGAGAGTAACTCATCTCAACTCCTGAGCTCTGGACCCAACCAGACATTGACATATGTATCTCTTTGTCTGATTATTCATCATTGTCCTTTATCATATCTTCTAATGAACTGGTAAATCTAAGTGTTTCCCCGAGTTCTGTGAAGACCACATCCATGGCACCTTCCAATACACTGCCAATCATAAAAAGAACATGTGTTACACGAAGTGTGTGTGATTAGGGTGCAATCTTATGGAACCAAGCCTTTAATATATGAGATCTGACACTATCACCAGGTAGATGATGTTGGAATTAAGTTGAACTACAAAATATACAGCAGATGTCATAGAGAATTGCTTGGTCTAGAGGGCAGGAGGAGGGGAGGAACACATATTTGGTGACCAGAATTGTCAGTAGAGTGCTTTGTGTGAGTGGTAAAAGATTCAGTGAAGATGAACCTTATTGGGAAAAACTAGTTTTCTCCCTACATGGAAAACATATTTTGAATAGACTGGAAATGTCTGGCAAAACCTTGTGAGCTGCAGAGAGCCAGAGTCATGAAGAAGAGACTATCAAGTGTGTGAAAAAGTTCTTAAAATAATAAATATGCAGCATCACAGTGTTCACATACAATAGCCTTGCAGTTTTTTCACCTTTCCCTCTTAGAGCTGTCTTCAGCATGTCGGGAAAAGTGAGGAGGCCAAGGAATAAGAACATATTATATTCCACAGTGGTGGCACTTAACACATTCTCTGAGTTTCTGTTCTCCTCTGCATTTATGAGAATATCGGAAACTTCCCAGAGTTGGTACCTTACATTCTTTGGTGTTTAACTGGTCTCAGGAGACACCTGTAGAGAAACAGAGGCCTGATCTATCAGTTTGTAACTCACTCAGCCCAAAGCCTCTGCCATTAACAAAAACTATGCAATACCACATTATTTTCTGAAAATGCAACTTGTGCATAAATTAATCTACCTACAAACATTATCATTTCAAACACATCTATACCCTAAACTTTTATATAAAGGACCAATAATAAAAAGGTCATTTATAATAAAATAGTGAGCATTTAAATGTGGAAATGCTTGAGCACAACTAGAGTAGAAGATAAAACCAAGATGTCAGATGAGTGGATTTAAGAGTTTGGAATTATTATTGAAGCATTATTTTTAATATTTTGAAATAAGAGCTAAATATCCACCATTGTGTATATGCATCCAGCCATAGTGAATTAGAAGAAACTATGACCATGGATCATGGGTGTGATGTTTCAGTCTCCCAGGTTACTATTAATGTTACTCTGGATGAATGGGCTTTACAAACGAATGCTTCTTGGTAAATTGTTGAACAATTTACATATTAGTTATTACTTACAAAAAATAACAATTACCAAAACAACAAAACTTAAAAAAAAAAAACTCGTACAATACAAATCATAGACATTTTGCTTAGGCAGAGAGGGAGAGGATCCAAACAAGGGTGGGAAGAGCACCAGGGACTAAGTGTTCATGCACAAGTGAATTGGTAGTGGAAATTCTATAGAGACTATACCTGATGTAAAACAGATACAAATAAAGAAATTAAATATAAAAAAGACAACTAAATCCAAAGCCATGTTCCTCTGTATTTTTTCTGTTACTGTAAGAGTTTACAACACTGTATATGGCTTAGAGGTATAGATTCACACTCTTCATATGTATGTTACCACACCACCCCATCACAAAGGCAACCATAATCCTGTAGCATAGTCCACAAGAATATCTCCCCCATTTCCTTCTACCTCTCTTGTTTCTCTTTCAGTAGCCTCAATTCTGTGTCAAATTCAAAGGGTTTGTTTTAGTTTGTTTTGTCTGTTCATTTGTTTTACTTCTTTATATTTTACATACGCATAATGTCATCCTGTATTTGCCAAATAATCTCCTTCTGAATTATATTGCTTAGCATAATCCTTTAAATTCCCATCCATCTGCCCCGGGCACTTAAGTCTTTTTTCTATAACTTGACTATTATAATTGTGCTGCAATAAGCATTAGAGAGCATATATCCCTTTGAATTAGTGGTTTTGCATTATTAGGGTAAATACCTAAAAGTGGAGTTGCTGAATCATATGACAGATCTATTTTTAATATTTTGAGAAACTTCTTACTTTTTTTCTAGGGACTGGACCAACCTACATCCCTACCAATAATGTTTGAGGATTACTTTTCTCCAGACTCTCACCAATACTTGTTTCTGATCATTGAGATATGAACCATTCTCACAGGAGTGAGGTTGTATATCATTATGATTTTCACCCAAATGCTTTGCATTTACATGTAAAATTCAGAAAGACTTTAGCCCCTCAAATTTATCATATGTCCTCTCTTGTTTTTCCTAGGTTATTGGAAACTGTAATGTTAAGGGAAATGATATAACAAAACCAGGTCTTTGAATAAAGCCATTTTTTTTTAAGATTTATTTATTTGTGCATACAGAACTGGGGTACAGGCCAGAGGCTCAGGGGCGGTGAGGGGCTTCACCAGAGACAGAGTGGGGAACAGAACAGGCAGATCGACGAAGTACACTGCTGAGGGGAGCAGCGGGCGGGTCAGGAGAGGTCTGCTGCGCCATGTGGTCACCTCTGGAACAGGCAGGAATCGAACTCATGAGGAAGCGGCTTTAGATTCTCAGTGCTGTGCTTTAACCCGCTGCGCCACCAGGGAGGGCCTGAATAATGCCATTTAATTCTATATTGAATATGAATTTTTTATCAATGTCCTAACAAAAAATTATACATAAGTGTCCTTCTGAGTGTTCTAGAGTCATGAGGAATGAGACCTTATTTTTTTTTTAAGGGCTCTCCCAAAAGTTACAAGATGTAGAGAATTCCTGTTGTTCCCTGCCATTGAACTGCCACTGTTACTAATAATAGTTGTTACAATCTGAAAACATCTCCATAAATCTTCAAAACACTCCCCAGGGGATGGTAGCTTCCTGTTGAGAACACTTGCCTACTATTAAAGGGTTTGGTTAATATAAAAATATGTATTGACTGAAATAAAGTAAAAACAGTATGTGATGGGTGGGAGGCTACTCAGTCTCACTGTCCCCAAATAAAATGTCAATAACTCTATAGTCATATCATTCTGAATGTATCAATTACTTGGATTAAATTATGTTATAATAATTAACAACCTGCTAAATTCCAGTGGCATAACACAACAAATACCTGTTTCTCCTTCATATGCCATGTCCAGTATGACAAAAACATTCTGCTCATCCTTAAAATTCAGTGATCAGGCCTGACAAAATCTTCTACTTAATGCCCAGCTACTTTTGCAGTTATAGCAAAAAGGAGACAAGAGTAGTTTCCCCTGCTAGTGGTAAGTGCCATTTCTTAACAAAACAAATACGATGGTCATGTCACCGCATGAAAAGTGCAGAAGGGAAATGCCACATATACCCAGGAGGGCCAAGAAGAGAGAGATTTAGTGACTAACACTGAGGCTACCATTCTGGGCTTTGGAATCAGAAAAACAATGAATTTAAACTCAGCTTCCATTTATTAATTATTTGTATTTGTTCCTTTCTGAACCTGTTTACTCATCACCAAAGTAATAAAGTAAAGTAACAATAATAAAGGTAGTTTACTATAGGTCGAACAAATGTGGCACTAGACATAATACATTTCATCTTATTGATTCTATCATAAGGGCAAAAGGTTTCCTTATTGTAGTGTTGTAAGAACCAAATTTGATAATTGGGAACCACAGCTTAGTACTGGAATACCAAGTGAAGAGAGAATATGACAAGCTATAAAAAAAAAAGTGGAGGTTATGGATTACATACTGGTAAGGGTGTGAAGAATAATTACTGCTGTGTCACATAACAATCTGCAATCTCACCATATATCATGACTCATTCCCTTGTTGAATTTGAACTCTCCAGGTAGTTATAATCAGCTCCAACTAACACAAAACACAACACTTGTCTGATTCAACCACCTTCCTTTCAGATGAGGCTGAAATAAGATGTAAAACTTACCCAAAGTAAATGTGAGCTGAGTTAGGTCTTCAACTTTCCATGGACTAATGCCCACTGACCCTACAACCAACCTTCACCAACATCAGGACAACCAGTGAAGTTCCAGATGTATCTTGATGCTGCCCTGGATCTCAGGTTCTGAGAATTACCAAAAAATTTCTCTTGCATCCAAGCATCCAAGGTCTGGAGTGAAGTGTATTATTTGCAAACATTCCTTCCTTAGGAAAAATTAAAAATTTCCTCTTTCTCTTTGGTCTCATGCTGTCACATATGACATGCTCTGATCAATGAAATGTGAACAAAGCATGCATGTCATTTTCCAGCAGAAGACAATATGGAGCTGTTATACTGCTCTCCATACTCTCTTTTCCCTACAGTACAACAACTAGCAATTCTTCAGATAGGGTCTTCTCCATCAGCCTATGTCACAGGAGAAGACATGGAAGGGAAATGAAGCTGGCTCAATGTGAGAAAAAGTAAATAAATCTCTACTATTGTAAAAGCCTTGCATTGCTTGTCAGAGTAGCAATACCTATCCTCTCCTGACTGACTCAAAAGATTGCGAGGTCATCATCTCACATTTTACATTCATGCCACTTGAAAAAGACATGAAGTTTCCATATTAGAGAGTCTGACTTACAACAAAATCGTGTTTCTGCCCGTTAAAGCCTCAAGATGTAGGCCCTCCCTGGTGGAGCAGCAGGTTAAAGCACAGCACTAAGAAGTTAAAGCCACTTCAGCATGAGTTCAAGCCCCACCCTGGAGGTGATCCACATGGTGCAACAGACCTCTCCTGTCTCACCTGCTGCTCCCCTCAGCAGTGTACTTTGTCAATCTGCCTGTTCTGCTCCCCATTCTGTCTCTGGTGAATCCTCTCACCACCCCTGCAACTCTGGCCTGTACCCTGGTTCCATAAGCATAAGTAAATAAATATTTTTTTAAAAGGCATATCTTACAACAAATAAAAATAAAGAAATATAACAGTAGGGAAGAGGTTTCCTGATAGCACTGGTGGACTCCCATAATGGGTAGCAGCAACTCAGCAGTTGCCCAGTTCAACCTCAGAGGAAGCCATGGAGAAAAATAAGAGAAAATTGTAGAATGTACAGCCTGTGGGCCAGTCCCCAAGTCTCAGTACAGTGGGCTGTACTGTGACAGACCACAAATCATCCCTAGGACCCCAACTGTGGCAGTGGATGCTCTGAAAGTTTGGGTGAGAATCTGGGCCCTGAAGATGGCTCTGGTGACAACTCCCTTGAGTCCACTTCCAATGAGACCTCCTAATCTAGTTTAAGTCAGGTAGGGACAATCCAGCTGGGTTTCTCTTTTGAATAGAGCCAGAATTATAAGCAGACAAATCAGGTTGAGTTCTCATTGACCAATCAAGTTCAAGCTTTCATTAATGCTATCTAAGATTTTGGTGACCAGTTATTGATGCTTGGCCAGTACCAATTAAATTGCTGGAATAGCATATTAATTAATCAGGCTTGAAAGGATGAGCCCCTAAAGATGATGTAAGCCAGTTCAGCAGCCAATTTGATCAATTTATCAGATCCTTCATGGACAGATTCATCAAGACTCATGGAAAGATCTTCACTAAGACCACTACAAATTTTAAGACAGCTGTGAACCTTAATAGAGACCTAAATGCTGCACCAACCTCCAGCCCTGGTTCTGACATCATCTTTAGAGAGAACCATCAACCTATGCCTGGTGTCTTGAAAAGAGTTGTTTGCTGTTGGTTTATGCCAACAGTTCTCAAAGACCTGTAATACTGGTTTCTCTGGCACCACTGCCTTCTGACTGGTGGTAAACAGCACTTCTGACCTGTCTCTGATTATCTCTGAGAATTGTCCACTGTTTCTAATACTCTGGCATCACCTTTTGGTGCTGTTGCAGCTGTCAATATCTGGTCCAGCATCCAGCGCTGTCCAGCCCAGCCTTCAGACTGTTATGTTGGATGTCTGTGGTTTCACCTCAACAGCCCCATCTGTGATCACTTCCAGCTGCCACCATGACTTGGATCTTGATCCACCACTTACTGATGTGCCACAAGCTCTACACTCTTGTCAAAGGGACAGCACCATCTTGCATGAGGAGCTTGTATTTTGGACAACTATAGACACTTTATGGAGTAGGAAGAGTCATTTCATTTAGTCTTAGAAACTTTCCTTTTTCCTACTTCCCTCTGTTAATAAACCCTGTTATTGTTCTATCCTAAGCCTGAGTGGTGCTTTGCATCATGAGCATATGGGTGAGACCAGTCTCCCCCTGCTTTGGCACTGTTTTTGAAGGGTTTCACACACAACTTACTTCTTCTAAGGTGAGAAATATGCAAGAAGAGCAGCGAGGGCAAGAGGGAAAATGGTCTTTTTATCATTGACATCACCTGTGGCGAGAAATTTAATCCACTTGCTTCTAATAACATATGGGTAGACATAGATGTGATGGTGTTCAATTGGCCACCTCCAGTTTGAGGCCACCCACCTATTTCATAATCCCTAGTGGACTGTCACCTAAAATAACAATGTCTTAGATTGTCTGAGGCAACCAATCCTCACCAATAAGAGATAGATGGTGTTTGCCTATCTTTCAAGAACAAGCCTATGTCATATAAAGGTGGAGGAGGAAATAAAGGATACAAAAATCCACCCAGTCCTTCCTTATGGCACTCATTTAAGTACAAACTCACCAAAATCTCACTCTGCCTGAACATATAAGATGGGTGAAAACTAACTTGGTCAAATTTCCAGGAACCTAAGGGTGACAGTCAGGTTGGACCTAGGCTATGCCTACAATACAACCCACTCTGAAGTCCTACTGTGAAGATTACTCTCAGTTTCCAGCCTGATGGGGTCCACCAGTGTATATGTGCACCTCTTAAGAACTTGGACATAAAAAATGAGATAAAAAAAATGTGCAAAATGATGTAAAAATAAACTTTTTAATAATAAAAAAAATTTAAAAAAAATATTCACTTGTTAAAAAAAAAATGTGAAAGTTTACAACTTTCTCACCCAAAAGAAAAACACCTAGGCAACTGGCTTTGAAAGAAGCTGAGCTGCAACTACTGTTACAATGCTCCAACACATAACTTAACCATAAACCTTTTAATCCAGGACCACAGATGAGCAGGTCTAGTATTAACCTGGGCTTGGAAGATAAATAAGATTAAGACGGGGCCACAGAACATTGACCCATGGAAGGCCCTCCTCCTGGGACCTGAAGGGAAAATGAAAAGGCACTTATACAGCAACCAGCAGACCATGTGTGATGATCCATCATTAGTCCTAGCTTTTTGGTTTACTTCAGTACATGAAGACAGAAATTATGAAGCCTGGCAGGAAGGAATAACGTGTGTCTTGTGGCTCACCTTTGCTCATCTGACAAGTAGGAGGATTAAGATAAGAATGTATGGCAGATTTTCTGGTGATGAGTAATATGTACCCTGGGGATACAGAAGCTAATGTGCAGTGCATTGTATGAGAATTTGTGATATGCAAAGCACCTCTGCAAAATTGAGACCAATGTTATAAAGCACACCCTGCTGGAATTCTAGGTACTGTACCAAGATTTTTCCCTGAGCTTACCCCTCAGCAAGAGCCAAGACTCTAGATAAAGTATCCAGTTGTACTGTTGACCTGAGAGGAGATAGTAAAGGAGAGATGTCATCCCATCCACTTCAAAGGGCCAGATGATAATACACAGGACCAGAAACTGCTTTCCTTTCCCCATATATGGGATACAAGGCATGGAAAGCTTAACTTTAAAGGAAGTTAAGATATAGTGATTTTCCAGATAGTGAAATAAATCTAGAAATAACAGATGGAGAGCTATGTGGATAACATGAATAAGCCAGTTTGGAAGGGGTGATGGATGTGTCTGCACATGAGCAACATCAAGGCATCTTGTGTTCAAACTATGAAAGTGACTATCTTAGTTTCCTAAGGCTGCTAATAGAGTGCCATCAACGGAATGACTTAAACAACAAAAACACATCAACTTGCAATTATGGAGACCAAGTGTGAAATAAGGCAGTGTCATGCTTGGTTTCTCCTGGAGGCGCAAGGAAGGAAATGGATCATATCTGTTTTGTCATCTGGTAGCTGTAACAATTTTTGTTTTGTAGATTTATCATTCCAAACTATTCCTCCATCTCCCCAGAATTCTTTCTGTGTGTCTGTCTCCTCTACTTATTCAAATTGGGGTCCACCTTACTACAGTATGAACTTATCTTAATTAATTACACTAGAAATGACCCACTTTTCAAATAAGTGCACCTGTGAGGTGCTAGAGGATGCCACTGGGTGGTAAGGACTTCAAAGTATCTATTTTGAAGGACACAATTCAACCCTTAACAGGAATATAAGACTGACACAAGCTATGCAACCTCTGTCGACAGACACAGTACGGATGGAGGGGAAATGCTCTGAAAAATCAGACTTTCCACGCTAGGTTATGTTATGACCTCCCTTTTTTGTATAATCATAATATCAAAATATTCTGAGCAACCTTCAGTTTACAATTGGATTGCCTCATCCTCAGCCTCATAAGGCACTACCTGGCCCTGACTAGCAAGCACTGCACCAGGGTGAGAAATTCCTCTTGAAGTCAAAAGTCATTAAACAACTAGCTGATTAATAAAAACAAATGGCTGTTACTGCAAAGTCTCTCTCCCTGCCAGACAGAGGAAAACCCAAACCTTATCACTCTATCTCACATAGCCTTCTATTCAATTTTTAAGTAACCACTCAAGCTTTCTACTATCTAGTCTTTAGATATGGAAATTCACCCAAGTCACCTACTCAGAGCTAATCAGATTTTCTACCATCTAGACTTCAAGAAAACTCACTTAAACTTTCTAACAAGTTTTTCAAAGAACCTTATTTATTTGATTTACATGAAATTTCCTCTTCCTGCCCTCACTTTACTTTACCCCATAGGACGTCTCTATGAGAATGAAAGCCATTAAGTAATAGATAATGTTTAAGGGACTTTATTTGGGTTAATCTTCACTGTGGTAAGTATAGTAATATTAGTCTTAAACTTTGTGAATCTATGTACCTGTTTTAACTTTGATAGATTGATTTTAAAAATGTTATAATCTCAACTAAAGTTCAAAATGACCCCAGACTATTCTTAGCAAAAAGGTGATTGTGATCTCAGCCCATTTCATATGCTAATGTCATCCCTCTGCCTGCTTGAAGTGTATAAAATAAACCTCTGCTGAAGGCAGAGCAGGAAGACTTGCACCCAACTCCCATTCCCTATCTTCCTCGTGCCCTCTCCCCTTTTTTCCCTTTTTCTAGGAATCTCATTCGCCAACGCCATTCCAACCTTGAGACCCTGCCTGTTCTGTCCCGCAATAATCTGTGATCGGGGACAAAGAGTTTCCAACATAGGACCTTGGGTTCCCTACTATCTACAGAGAGTACCAGAGGCCAAATTAGGTATTGTGCCATAAGCCTAAGCCTAGCCATGTTCTAGATGCTGGCAAATGGGAGTAGATTCAGATAACCTAAAGCAGATCCAACAAGAAGTCTTTATTGCTGGAACAGGAGACTAGTATAGTCTAAATGTTATAGGGTACCTCAATTCAGAGAGAGACACCCCTGAAGTCCTCAAAACCTGCCTGCTCTAAGTGGGTTCTGCCATCCGCCGCAACAAGACAAAACATATAAAGCTTTAATGAAAAGTGACTTTAATACAGTCAATATACAATATGGAACACAAAGAATGTAACTTCTAAATCAAACACCTGAAGTTACCCATCCCCTCGTGGGCAGAAGTCAACCCAAAAGGGATTGGCCCAAAGCAAGGCCTGAAAGCCTGCCACAAGACTAAAGCACCTTCTGGATAGGACCCATGGAAAAGGGTCGGAAATGGCCAGACAAATCTGAGAGGAAAAGAGCAAAATCAAAATCAATATAAACACTGCCATAGTCACCTCCCTACAGGTATCTCACCCACATCTGCCTTAACCAGTCCAGTGTCAGGAAACAAGCCCGGTTTCTTCATCACATGTTTGCTGCTCCATGTGGCTTCCTTAGGTCTCCTTCTCCATCTGCCTTCCTTCTCTCTTCTTCTCTCTCCTTTTTCTCTGCTCAGTTCCACCCTCCTTCTGGGTGGGGCAGGGAACCTGGAACTTCCCTTCTAGGGACCACCCAGTTACATAAATGCAGTAATCAGGCTTGGCCGATTAATTAGATGCTTCATTGCATTAATCCAAAACTACTTGGTCCCATGGGTGATTAAATTTTTGTTCACACTTAAAGATAAATGTATGTTCAGACTAGTATTATTTCACATGTAATCATCTCTTGCCTCCCAGAAATAGATTCCATAGCAATTATCCTTAATTGTTTCCATTCTCCTTTACTATGTAACCTCTGCTCTCTCCTTCTCTACTTTGGAAAGGAAATGAGAAAGGGGAATTTATAGGAGGACTGAGGAATCTAAGAAATAAGTTTCTAGTTCTCCAGTCTAGACTATGAACACAAGAATACCCCCATGAGACCTAAACCACATCTCCACATGAAGCCACATATGGAAATAGAGAGAGAAGGGTGAGCCTGGGGCAAATGTTGGAATAGGGATCACTCAGAAGCAAAGCAATATACCCCAAGGTCAAGTCTAACTACTCCATGGTAGGGGGGGAACATCTGTAAAATTTCCAAGAATATAGACTATTAAAATAACATTCAGAGAACATTAGAGTGAGACAATCACAGGCTTCCAGACTCCATTGTCATCATCACCAAATGCCCCACTGACACGCTTCCTACGCTCAGGCCTCACACAGACTCCTGACCTCTCCCCAGGGCCATCATGCAAAACTACACCTTGCTTACCCCTCATGTCTACCTTCTCATCCTCTGTTCCTAAAATAACATGATCCTAACTGAACATGAAACACCTCTGTTTTGAGCTCATACCTTTCCATGCAAACCTGACCTCATGGCTCATGATTGCTAAGAAATCTGTTTAATCACCTCTTAAACCCCTGACAAATATTCTCTTTTAAGTTATGCAATCAATCCTCATCTCTTCCACTCTTTTCCTCTGCAGTAAACTTATTGTCTACTGTCAGAAAGTCCTGCTTCCTGCTTTCCAACAAAACATCCACATTTTCATCCTTGTCTCCCCCCTGAAAGTGGCGGGTATCTCTATATCTCTGTTATCTCAAATGAGGCAACAGGGTAGGAGGTATTAAAAAGAACACCTGCAAGTAGATGTGAGTTTAAATCTTGCTTCTGCTGTTCTCCAGTTTTGTGACCTTGAGGAATACTTCAATAAACTACAATGTAAAGTTGTGTTTTTTATCATTTCTAACTGAATTCCAGTAATTTTTAAGGAATTTATGTAGCTTGTACTTAATAACTTCTTAAACATATGGTCCTACTTTTTTATTCATCCCAAAGAAGCACAAATAGGTCTCAAGTATTACTTGTATATTTTAGAGACCTTATGTCAATAAGATGAAGGCTAACACAGGAATTTGAGGTCAAGTAACCTGTGCAGGGGGAATATAATGAAAAATTGGGTGATTTGGCAAGACCAGGGCAAGATGCTTTACCTAGATTTTTGAAATGTAATAAAAGTTTTGGTGTGCTATGTCAATTTTCAGTAATAAATGTGTATATAAAGATCTGATTAA
>NW_004567172.1:289700-295747 GCF_000260355.1 Condylura cristata | reverse complement strand
GCCTGTTCTGTTCCCCACTCTGTCTCTGGTGAAGCCTCTAACCGCCCCTGAGCCTCTGGCCTGTACCTCAGTTCTGTATGTACAAATAAATAAATCTTAAAAAAAAAAAAAAAAAAGATCTGATTAAAATTGAAAGGTTTAAACTTACTCTTTATTATATTTGAGTACCTTAAAAAAAAAAAACTTTATCCCTCTGAGCCTTGGTTTTCTCTTCTAAACTATAGTCCTCACTACAAACCAATTTCTTACCTTCCCCATCCAAGAAGCAGGCCTTTCCTCGAAGGAATGAGCCCCCATTGCCTTTGGAGTCTTGCCTGCATCATATTGCCTCTTCTGAGATCATGTGATGTAAAGACATCTCCTTCTCAAAAAGCAGCTTGTTTCTCCAAGTAGTTCCAAATCATTCCCATTTACATTTGTATCCATGGCACCACCAAATTTTCACTTTTAGTGATGAGATATCTTCTAGCAGTCCAAGCAGTCCATAACCCACCCTTATTTTCTCTCCTGTCCTTTCATTCAAAATTCCTCTTATATTCATTCTACACTACTTGTCACAACATAACACTTGTCACAAAGTCAGTGTTCAATACAACAGCTATCAGAGACTATGAGAAATGGTCACAGATGTTTTGCCTCTCTACAGTCACTCGCTTTGGCAGAACCTTCCCACTTTAACTCTGGGTTCAGCCAAGTGGCTCACTTCCAGTAATGCAAAAGCAAACTCAAAAAGCCCTTGAAACCCTATGACTGCCTTGTGAACAAGCCTGGTCAATTATCCTACATAATAAAAACACATGGTCTCCTTTTTCCAATCACCTTTACTGGTAATCTCGCTCATCACTTGCGCTGATATACTCTCTCACTGTGACCTCAAAACAGAACTGCCCACTGAGAAAACATGAATGAGCTCATCAAAGACCAACACAAGAACCACTCAAATGAGTCACGCCTAAGTTGCCAACCCACAATAACACAAACTTAGTAAATGTGGTTGTGCTGAGCAGCTAGGTAGTGAAAGTGGTTTATTACTCTGTAAAAATTAACCAATATGGGCCCTCCCTGGTGGCGCAGAGGGTTAAAGCACTGCACTGAGAATCTAAAGCTGCTTCCTCATGAGTTCAATTCCCGCGTACCCCGGAGGTGACCACATGGCGTGGCAGACCTCTCCTGACCCGCCCGCTGCTCCCTTCAGCAGTGTACTTCGTCGATCTGCCTATTCTGCTCCCCATTCTGTCTCTGGTGAATCCTCTCACGCCCCGCATCTCTGGCCTGTACCCCAGTTCTATATGAATAAATAAATAAATCTTAGAAAAAAAAATAACCAATATACCAACAAAATGTAACCACATACAGAACAGTCATGTCCTGTTTGAGATCCAAGAATAAGAAGTCAGGGGACAGATATTTACCCAAGTAAGTTGGTGTTTACTTGATGAGCTTAAGAAGGACAACCTGGTCTCATGGAGGGTCACTAGAAGATACTAAAAAAAATTTTTTTAAATAAATAAGCTCTAAATGTGAGGCATTCCAGTGTCCTTCTCACAAATAATCTGGGCCCTAACATAAGATTCAGATGGAGAAGCTGACCTCATAGATTTTGAATGTCTAAGCTGAAGGAACCAACCATTCCAAGGTCCAATGTCTGGCCCCAAAGCAGCACTTGCAGGTAGTGCAAGAGGCAGCCGGTGGGTGGGCATTTTACAACCACTACCAGAGGACCCACTGGAGCTCAGGCTGTAGGCAGATGCCAGAAGTGATGTTGGACAACAGTGGTTCCTCTAAGGCCATCCCAGTTGTCTGGCAACCATCCCAGGCCAAGCAAGCTCATGGTTGATTTGGTGTAGAGAAAATGGAAGTAATCAGTTTTTTCTGGCCCTCCTGCCATTAGCATCTATGATCTGCACCAGTGGTCTTGCAGCTGTGCTTGGTGGCACCTGGAGCATGGTGTGTGCATACCTGAGACAAGAGACTGGGCATAAAAGGGCAGGACAGAGGCCTGTGCAGCAGAGTGCAGTAGAGACCAGCAAAGAGACCAGAAGAGAACCCAGAGAGTAGAAAGATTTCCTCCCACCCTCTTCTGGTGTGGGCCAAACATCTCATACCATCCAACAAAGTCCAGGTATGAGGGGGTGCCCCTGAAAAGTCAGGGACCCCGAAGATGGCTCCTACAGGATCTCTTTGTTTTGTTTTGGCCACTCCTGTATTTGCAAATATTTTTGCATTTGGATGCATATGATGAAGTAAAAATTGATTTTACATTTGGCTGTTCTAATAAAAGCAATTGGCTATTACTGTAAAGTTAATACAGCAAAATTAGACAGTGCTGAAAACATGTTTCTGTCCAAACCAATAATTCAAACTCCCGTGTTCCACTATCTCCCAGATGTACACACTAAATTAAGCTCCGGAGGAAAAAACTTTGGGAACCAAAAAGCTTAAGCCTTTGTTGTTTGGCCTTCAACTCTCCTAATGTTAGAACTGAGTACAGTAAACTTTTTAATTCTTTACCCTAGCCTTATTTTAAACTTTTTTTTAGGATGCTTTAATAAAAATGAGGATCCTTAGAAATTAGCAATAATAAATTTCCTTTTGTTCTGCTAGCCTTTTTTCATAATATAAATAGAAATGTTCATTATAGCTATATGAATTAATCTGCCTGCTTTGTCATTAGTAAATTGTTCACCCAGCTGCAAAATAATAATAATAATAATAACAGTAATAATATTTTGCTTGTTAGCAGTGTTTTCCTTAAAAAATGATAAGTGTTATAGACTTGGCTAAGATCAAAAGACTTCAAACTGTTCTTAGGAATATGTGATAGTTGTTATTTTTTTTTTTTTTACTCAATGCATGTGCTGATGTAATCCCACTGCTTGAAAACATAAAAATAAAAAAGAGCTGCTGAGACTGGCAGCAGACAACATTTGCACCTGAATGAGTGCTTGTGTCCCTCATTCATCTTCACTGAGCAGTCATTTCCTACAGGAATCTCGGTCACCCCAACTGTTGGAGCTGGTCTCAGGCACTCTTCCCCATCCCTTTTCCTCCTCCCCTTTCCCCTATCCTCCTCAGCCCAGATGTCTGCATTTATATATGTGCATGTCCCATGCTTGTGCTCCCAAACACTTTTTCAATGACACTTTCTCACATGTGAGTAAGAACACCTATGAGGATAACCTGGAAGTTTTCCTACCTGGGAGGCCATACATGGTAGGCTAGAGGTGAGAGGGCAAAAATGAACCTGATTTAATGCATTTTCCTTACACCAGCACATGTAGCCCAGGAGACCCATGAGGACACCTCCAATAATGAGACACCTCCAGCCTAAGGCAGTATAGAGGCCCATGGCTTTGGTACCTGACGGATTTGGGTAATGGAATAGAGCAATCAGATGTGAGCTATGAACTGATTGGTAAACAAAACTGGTTCATTGAGACTGGTAGGTGGGAAACAGTAGAGTAAATTAAGATGGTCAGGCTTTCACATTGCTAGCCTCTGTGACTGTAAATTGTGGTCTTGAATATCACTTGTGGCCTGGGAGCATGATGCAGGGCATGCACATCTGATTGTCGACATCTGGGGTATGGCGTGAGCATGTGTAAGCGGCAACAGCTAAGCCTGGAGGCTGAGGATATAAGGGCAGCATCACACACGGAATGGCGAATGGCTGTGGTAGAGAAAAGCTACGATAACATGAGCAACAACTATGAGACGCAGGACCACAAGATAGTGCCAGAGAGAGTACAACAAGAAAGAGTAAAGATTTTGTAGGGGGCTAGGGGGCCTTCCAGCCTCCTGGCCCACGTGTCCCCCAGCCTCCCTGCCTTGCCAGCATGTAGGCTTGTTTCACAACAGCTAGCATAGAAAGAGGATTAAAATCTGTAAAAGCAACTTAGAGTTACAGGACCCTGCTTTATCCATCTGCCTGAATTGATAGAGAATCTGCTCTGTGCTTGCTTTCACTATAACAGGGACCCGAGGAGAAGAAATAAAGCAGGAAAGAAGCCAACTGAGTATTTCTCAGACAACTGCACACCTGTACTCCTGCACACTCTGAGGCTTCTTGGACTCACTTGGACTCACTTGGAACACTCTGGACTTGATCTGACATGCTTGTTCAGACTCACTGGACTCAGCTTGGACTAGACACTTATTCATCTGGACTGAATTCTTTCAGATGCATCCAGCAGCTTATCTCCAAAGGAGGAGAAGCTAAAAAGCTTCACAGAGAAGCCAAAGAGCTTTTTAAAGACCAGGGACATTGCCCACCTCCCACCTGTCTCTGATATCACCTGAGCAAATGTGATGGCTCAGGTCTGGTGTCTCAAGGAGCTGTCTGTGTTTGTGTGCCAACAACTCACAAAAAAGTTGTAACTCTACTGGCCAGTGCTGCCCAGCACTATTGATCAGCAAGTACCACCTCCCTGTTCTGCTGCCTCCTTTGTGCCTGGTCCTGTGTCCAGTGATGTCCACACTGACCTTCAGACTGTGATAGCTGTGGCATCATCTCAGCAGTCGCCTGTGAGTAACTCCAGATGCAGTGAATTGGACCCTGGCCAGTTGCTTGCCAGCTGTGACAAGCTCCAGGCCCTCACTGGTAGGATGGCACCATCTCGGATGGTTTTTGTTTAGGACTTTTGGACACTGTGGAGATTAACTGGGGTGAGATAGTCACCTATGACCTTAAAAACTCTTTGTTACCTTGTTTGTTATATAAACCCCCTTGTTGCTATCCCCTGAGTCTGAGTGGTTTTGCAATGGTGCATGCAGGTGAAGAACTCTGTGACCTGTTTATTGGCACTGTCCTTAGGTGTCTATTGCCCCCGCTAGAGACCTGACTTGAGCATTGTCTCTGTGAATGAGATTTTAAATTTTCCCAGAATGCTCAAAAACTATCCTCAAGTTACCACATTCTGTCACAAGTATTTCTGGGTTACCCCTTTCTAGAGATTCTGTTTCCAGAAAATAAAATTCTTAGGTGAGGGTGATGGTCTAAACAACACAAGCCTGCCTAGTCTGAGTGTTTATTTCTCAGAAACTGTGGAAAGCTGTCAGGAAAGAGGAGAATATATTGATTCTCTCACCTCTCAGTCTGAGCTAGTCTTAATTAACTGTATTTCTTTCCTTTCTCCAAACCCGGTAGACACACAGTTTATGATCCAGTTTCAAAGCAGACAGAAGTTTTTTGCCCACGATGTGCAGCCTTATCTCAAGCAGTAAAACAACACATTAGAATGCTGCAGATTCATTTCAATCTTCCACTTTACATATTCTGATGTGAAGGTAATTCCCATGTGAGACCTTTCACCAGAACTGTGGATTGGGGAGGACTGTGGATCCAGGACAGCGTTTGTAATGGGAATTATTTGTTCCTTTAGAAGAAAATAGATTCTCAAATCATCAAAATAATGTTTGAAATCATTTATGTAAAGGTCTCCCTCTAGTGGGAACTTCTGTTTTTACACTGTGCCATGCAAAGCAAACTAATAAACTCAAAGACAAATTCTCCATCACTGTACTAGAAAGAATCTAAGCAAACACTCCCTCTAGTGGTTTGATTTTCTTTTGTTCTAGGAAAAGTTGAGCACTGAAAGAGTGTCCACAGATTTAAGAACTCTGACCAGGTACAATTCCCAGGAGTCTCAAGTACCCTATCAAAATTTTAAAAATCCTTAACAAAAATAATCATAGTTGACTACACATTTGTTTTGCCTCAAATCCCAAGTAGGGAAAATAGTAACTAGAAGTTTCCTTTTCCTTCCTAAGCAGTAACAGTGTCACTGCTTTCTCTGAGGTGATGGTGAGTGTGAAACTCAAAATTGTCTGTACATTCTATTTTGTTTTTAAAAAAGAAAAAAAAATGGACAATTTGAGAGGGAGGAGCTGGGAGAAGGGGAGGGGAGGACTTTCTGTCTGGGATATCTATCCACTGATATAAGTGGTATGTAAAGCTCTCTTGCTATTATTGTTACCACTCATTGTCATGTGACTATAAAAAAATCTCTTCTCTTTCTCTCTTCTATTGATTTGTCCTATTATTGGTA
>NW_004567172.1:289006-289600 GCF_000260355.1 Condylura cristata | reverse complement strand
AGGCTCAAAATTGAATTATTATATACCAATCTCTTAGACCTTCTCCCAAAAGAGGGTTTCACCCAGCCCTCCCTAGTGGTGCAGAGGGTTAAAGCACAGGACTAAGAAGCTAAAGCCACTTCCTCATGAGTTTGATCCCCACCTGCCCTGGAGGTGATCCATATTGTGTGGGAGACCTCTCCTGACCCTCCCGCTGTTCCCCTCAGCAGTGCACTTCATCAGTCAGCCTGTTCTGCTCCTCACTCTGTCTCTGGTGAATCCTCTCACCACCCCTGTACCTCTGGCCTGTGCCCCAGTTCTGTATGCACAAATAAATAAATCTAAAAAAGAAGAGGGGTTTTATCAATCTGGAATTTCCTGATCTGCATCTGTGAGATTATATGCATATATGCATACTAATAACAACATGCCTTCCCTATGGGAAGGTATTTTGCCTTAAATTACCTCTTTTTTCTTTTGCTAGTTACCTTGTACCATCATTTCTGACTATAAAAAGTTACTATCGGCCCTCCCTGGTGGCGCAGCGGGTTAAAGTACAGCAATGAGAATCTAAAGCCACTTCCGCATGAGTTCGATTCCTGCCTGCCCCGGAGG
>NW_004567172.1:286270-288420 GCF_000260355.1 Condylura cristata | reverse complement strand
AACTACTCTAAACACACCCCCAAACTTGCATCTTCTAAATGTGTTCTGCCTTCTGTCACATAAAGACAAACATACTCTTAGTGTAAAAGACCTTTAAAAGATTAGTGTGTTCGAACTCTCCCTGGTGGCTCAACGGGTTAGGGCACAGCACGGCAAGCTCTCCACAGCCACCTCAGTGTGAATTCGATCCCAGGCCCCAGAGGTGATTCACATGGTGTGGTAGACCTCGCCTGTCACACCCACTGCTCCCCTTAGCAGTGTACTTCGACTTGCCTGTTCTGCTCCGTACTCTCTTTGGTAAATCCTCTGACCTGTACCCCCATTCTGCATGTATAAATAAATAAATCTTTTTTAAAAAATGAGTGTGCATAGAGAGGGGAGAAGTTTCCATATAAGACACCCAAAACTACCCACTCATGGTAATACCCAACAAAACAGTGTTGGCCCAAAATGGGGCCAATAATAACTGAAAGCTTCCTCAAGACTCAGGTAACTTCTGGCAGAGAACCACAAGAATGGGGCAGAAGGTACCACACAAGTCTAGGCAAAAGGAAAAATCAAAATAAAGGCTATCATTGCCAGCCTCCACACAGTCTCTCACCAACGCCTTTTCCAAAGGTCATGTGTCTTCTTCCATGTCCTCAAAATCTCTGAGGAAAAATCCAAAGCTGAGAAGGAAACAAGCCCTTCTTCACATATTTCTCTGCTCCATGTATCCCCTCCCCTGTCCTCCTAATCTTCAGCTTCTCCTCCATTGCTTAGCTCTACCCTTCCTTAGGTGGGAGGGGAAACCTGGACACAGCTCCTTTTAATGGAAATTACTCTCTAACAATTTCACCCTCATGTAAGTGACATCACCCAGTGTTTGTCTTTCTCCTTCTGACTTAAGTTCACTTAGGATCCCCTACCATTCTATCCACTTCAGCACAAAAAGTAACTATTTATCATTTTTTGTAATGGAGAAGTATTTCACCCGGTATATATACACCAGTCTTCCTGAACCATCCATAGATTTGTGTCTTTGGGCACTTAGGCTGTTTCCATAATTTGGCTATTGTAAATAGTGCCTTAGTGAACATAAAAGTGCAGATATCCCTTCCAACCAGTGTTTTATGGGGAGTGGGGTACCACTTGGGGATACCACTTTTTCTCCACATTATCACCAGCCCTTTCTGGTCTTTTTGATGTGGTCCCTTCTCAGAAGTGTAAAATGATATCTCATTATGGTTTTGACTTGCATTTCCCTGATGATAAGAGGTAAGAAGCATTTTGTATGTGTGTGTACCTGTTGGCTATCTATATGTCATCTTTGGAGAAGTGTCTATTTTGCACCTCTGCCCAATTTTTTTATTGGGTTATTTGTTTTCTTTATATTAAATTGTATGAATTTTTTCTGGATCTTGAATATGAACCCCTAGTCAGTTGTAATTTGCAAATATATTCCTCCCATACAATTGTGTGTGTTTTAGTTTTAGTGAGTTTCTTTACTGTAAAGAAGCCTTTTCATTTGTTATTATCTCAATTGTTTATATTCTCTTTTATTTTTCTTGCTGTTGGAGACAAATCTACAAAAGCATCTCTCTGAAACTTCTAACATGGAATGGTTTGTCTATCTTTTTTTCTGTGTAATTTGTAGTTTCAGTTGCTACAACAAAGTCTATCCATTTTTAATTATTTTTATGTATGGGGTAAGATAGTGTTATAGTTTTTCTTTTCTATATAAGAGTCTCATTTTCCCAGACAAATAATGAAGTCTTTTCTTGTTCTAGTATACAGAATTCATAGCTGTCCATATGTGTTTGGGTTTATTTCTGGGTTCTCAATTCTATTAGTCTGTGTTTTTGTTCAGTACTCAGCTGTTTATGATAAATATAGCTTTGTATTGTAGTTCGAAGTCTGGACATGTAATGCCTCTATTCTAACTTTTACTTTACTGGCCCCCCTCAAAATTGCTTTAGCTGTTCAGCATCTTTTGTGATTTCATGTGAATTTTAATAATATTCCACTTCTTTGAATAATACCACTGAAATTTTGATAGGGATTACATAAAATTTCTATATTGCTGTGTCCATTTGAACAGTGCTAATTATTCCAATCCATGAACAAAGAATATCTTTCCATTTCTTAGTGTCTTTTTCTGCCTTTTAATG
>NW_004567172.1:273724-285932 GCF_000260355.1 Condylura cristata | reverse complement strand
AGAACTGGCAGACCGATGGAGTACACTGCTGAGGGGAGCAGCAGGCCAGTCAGGAGAGGTCTGCTGCCCATATGGATTACCTCCGGGGTGTGTATTGAACTCATACTGAAGTGGCTTTAGCTTCTTAGTGCTTAACCCTCTGCGCCACCAGGGAGGGTCCAGTATTTAATTCTTTTTGATGCAATTGTAAATGGGATTTTTTTTTCTCTCTCTCTCTTCTAGTTATTGTTTGCAGGTGGGAAAGCAACAAATTTGTGTATGTTGATTTTGTAAGCAGCAAATTTGCTGACCTAATTTATTGATTGCATTAGTTTCTAGTAGAGTCTCTAGGTTTTTCTACATGTATTATCATGTCATCTGTGAATAATGATGGTTTCATTCCTTCTGTCCTAATATGGATTCCATTTATATTCTTCTTGAAGTGGTGAATCACATCGATTTTTTTCAGATGTTCAAACAACCTGTGTCCCTGGAATTAATCCCATTTTGTCATGGTGATTGGTCCTTCTGATGCACTGTTGAATTTGGTTTGATAAGGTTTTATTGAGGATATTTTCATATATTATCCTCTGGGAAATCGGTCTATCATTTTCTTTTTGTGGTATCTGGGCTTGGTGTCATAATGCTATTGACTTTACAAAATGTGTTTAGAAGTAATTTCTTCTTTATCATTTTTTTTGGAAAAGTTGAGCAGAATACTTTAACATCTCATCTTCAAAGGTCTGGTTGAACTCACAAATGAAACCATCTGGTAATGGATTTTTGTTTGGGGGAACATTTTGGTCACTGTTTCAATTGTTTTGCTTGTAATCTGTTGAGATTTTCTATTGCTATTGATTCATTCTCTGATGGTTTCTTGCCAGAAGGTGCCATAAACTTTGACAAGTTTTCAGACCTCAAAATCTTTGCTTTGGGACAACCCTGTTTGACTGGGCATTTATTCATGAAGGGATAGGTAACTTTGGGTATTTCTTTAAGGGATTATTAACATTTTTTCCTCTTCTCTCTGTATGCATATTCAGATGGATCTTGATATTGCAAAATTATGCAAAGGATTCTTAAAATGGAAAAGTCTTCCAATCATTTAGATGACTAAGATCCTATTGTCTTTTATTATTGGGGTTGTTATTTCAAAGATGCTTGGTTCTTTATATAATTCACCTTGTCTCCAGAAAGAAATATGACTTCTATTTTTTTAAGATTTATTTTATTTTATTGATGCGTAAAAGAACTAGGTTTAGACCAAAAGTGTAATAGGTGAGAGGATTCACCAGAGATAGAGTAGGGAGCAGAACAGAATAATTTACTGAAATACACTGCTAAGGGAAGCAACAAGTGAGAAAGGAGAGGTCTACTGCACTGAGATTTAACCCCTAGACCACCAGAGAGGATACTCCAGAAAAAAAAAAAAAATGAATAGTAGGGTAATTTGAGCATTTTTACAACATTATTTCTAGAAAGGAAACTATTTGAATCTATAGATTACTGACATGATGGACTATTTCCCAGCTGAATTGCTATCCTCAAAAATCTATCACACAGAAGTACAAACTAGCACAATTCTAATGATTGAGCCGTTTTCACAGAACTGATGGACCAAGTGCGATTTTCAAGCATTTATAGAAAATGCATTAGCAGGATCTCCCTGGTGGTGCAGGGCTTAGTCTTAGCACTGTCAACTGTTACCAGCCACTACAGCGTGAGTTCAGTCTCTGGCCAGCAACAGACCTCTTCTGTCTTGCCCACTACAACCCTCAGCAGTGTATTTCAGTGAATCTGCCTCTTCTGCTCCCCACTCTGGTGAATCCTCTCATGCCCAGCACCTGTGGCCTACACCCCAGTTCTATGCATAAATAATCTCTAAAAAAAAAAAAGCAACATTTTGACACAATGTGTAAAAAAATCAGCAAAATTTGGGTACAAAGAAAAATTTATCTGCAGAGATTGAATCAGCATATCAAAGAGATTTGCTGGGAAGAAAAGCACATAGCAAGTCAACACTGCCTCCTCATCATTGGTCAGCAGGACACAGTCCTTCACCAGTACAGTAAACCACACTGTCCACCCAAAACAGGAATTTCCCTGTTTTTACCTCTTGAAGTTGTCACCTCCCTCACACATAAACTGTATAGACTAAAATGGTAACAATTTTATCATGTGCATACTTTACTGTTACTGGGCAAAGGTTTTTAAATATGACACCAAATCAAAACCTGTCTTGCCAGTTCTGGGTTCAGACACTCACAATAACAAATGCTAACAAAATGCCCTTTGATTTAGCAAAAAATAAAAGGGGGGGTATTTTTAAAAGATTTATTTATTTATTCCTACAGAACTGGTATAAGCCAGAGGTGCAAAGGTAGTGAAAGGCTTCACCAGAGATAGAGTGGGGAGAAGAACAGGCAGATTGACAAAGTACACTGCTGAGAGGGGCAGTAGGTGGGTAAGGAGAGGTCTGCTGCGCCATGTGGGTCACCCTGGGCCGGGGATCAAACTCGCACTGAAGTGGCTGTGGCCAGCTTGCTGTGCTTCATCCTGACCCGTTGAGCCACCAGAGAGGGCCAGAAAAATATTTTTAAAAGGTAGAGGGGGAAAACTAGTAGGGTAAAGGAGAGAGAGAAGTTCCATCTACCAATTTATGGTGTGAGGAGAAATAAGCTAGCAAGAACGAGTGAGACATCACTCCATTTTAAGTAACTAAAAATGGTCTCTCTTCTTTATGCCTTACCAACAACTCCGTCGCTCAGGATATCATGGGCAGAGTTCAGACCACAACATTGCACGGGCCTTGTTCTCTCCAGTTTGCGAACTACAGACATCAGGAAAAGATGCAAAAGTTGTTTCCAGCCCAGGAGGCTGCACCAGTAAGGATGTACATGTGTAGGGCTTAGATATGCCAACAATTTCCCCATTTTTTATGTGGCGAAAAGTCAGATGTCCACAGACTGGGGAATAGCACAAAACACCATTTTCTCCAGTCTCAAAGTGATATCAGGGTCTCTCACTTGAAAAGAAAAGGGGAAAGTTTTCATCACAGCTGGATTTGTGTGGAGAATCTGAGGAGAAGGGTTGTTGCAAAGCCACAATCACAGAATTCAGATATGTTCAAAGACTTCTGGAGGGCCTTACTTCCAAGACCTAACGGAGGCTAGAGATCAGAGGAGGTAGGGCATAGCCCTTGCTCAGGTTCCCTGTGATGGGGCAGACAGCATGGGGAGCCCATCCCTAAAAGGCCCTCACTTCCCTGGTGCATGTGCTATCTCTGCATCAGATTAGAGTCCACTGAAACACAATGACTGGGATCGAGCCTGCTCCCCTCCCCTGCACTAGCACAAATATGAGAGATCCATGGTCCGCCCAAGCACCACCATTCTCCCATGCCCCAACATTCATGGGTTTGTTATTCCATATTAATCCCTCTATCCAAGTCCATCAGCACCATTTGCTTGGATTTCCCAAAACTCTGAAGTAGTCAAAATTAAAGATCCAATAAAAACGTAATTGACAAGGCTAACATTTCAGAACAATGACGACCAGAATTTATAAGCAAGCTTTATTGAACACCAGTATTAGAAACATTTTGTTTATGTTTGAAAACAACTCTAATTAGGTTACCAAGTATATAGATTTATCAAATTTGAATAATAAAAAGGGGGAGAATGTTATGGGGTACCACAAGAGCTCTTATGAGATGTCCAACAAACTTACTTTCAATCAATCAAATAAAGGAAAAGGTCACCATTTTTTAAATATAATTTAGATTTCTGGGGAGCTTTGTCATAAGTTATGAAGAAAGACAGCTCAATTTTTTTTATGAGACAAAACCATCACAATGCTGACAGATCTAGACCTTTTACATGTTCTTATCCTGTTAAAAAAAAATACTTATATTCCATAATGGAAATCTTCCCAATTTCCATTTCTCTCAATGGTCAAAGCTTTAAGCACATTTACACTAGATTGCCACATCAGGGTAACTAGTAACCAACATAAATGTAAAATATTATATCCAATGCTATGATTTTAAGAATAGACATGTTTCAAACCAAATTCTCACAAAGCATCCAGGCCAATTCCCAGTGCATTCCTGAGATTTAGATAACAGTATTGGAGACCTGCAAGCCATGGGTAGACAAAATGTCACTGTTAGTTTGTTCTCACCAGTACACCTACAACTGCAGTGGCAGGACAAGACTGAGGCTCAGGGTTCGACAACAGTTTTCTTTAACAAAAGGGAGAAAGAGAGAAGTTTGGAGAGAGGAAAGAGAGGCAAGGCCAGATGCAGTGGCAGTGGTTTGAAGTTTGAATTTCTCAAAAGTCTCTGCAAAGGTTTCTCGTGAAGTGGCACCATAGCAGTCAGCAACAGCAATCCAAGGACCAGGGCTGGCAACCTTGGATACCAGACCATTAGCACCAAAGACAAGAGCAACATGGGATGATGCCAAATGTGACAGAGGCAGGGCCAGTGTTACAGTTATGTTATGCACAAAGTCAAGAGCATCCAGCCCTTGCAGGGACACCCAGCACAGAGCCAAAGGTGGTGGTCAGCAGGCGATGTCATAGGCAGAACTGGAGGTCAGATCAATGAAGGCAAGGTACCAGAGGGCAATGTTCACTGTTACAACTCAAAAAGTTCTCTGAACAAATCTGAGTGCCTCTCCACCAACCTTTTCAAGATCATTTTGAAATCCTTTTCCAAGCTCCAAATGCCATAAGCTGCTTAAAGCTGGGCTTAAATACTCTCCAGGGTACGCACTTTTGGAGGCTGTTTGGACCTTTTAGTTGACTGATACCATAGGAGAGCCAGTAAGATTAGTGCATAACTGAACACTAGGAACCAGGGAGGAGGAGGGAAGGGAAAATTGCACCAGCTTGGCTTTGTAACTGACCAGTTGGGTTTCATAACTGTCAAGGAGGAGGCCTTAATTCTGGCATTTTGATTGGTGTTGGTCAAGCTCCAATCAAGCTGCTCCATTGTCAAACCCCTTGTTCTGGAGTGTGGTATAAAAGAGAAAAGCCTAGCTTCTGCCCAGGCTTACCAGCATTGAGGTCAGGGCAGGCTCCTGTGAGAAACCAGAGCCAGAGCTGGCCTCAGTGGGACTGGAGGCAAACTGCCTTTCAGGAGGGATGGGTGATAATTTAGGGGGTCCTAAATTCAAGAGCCCTGCTTCAATTTTCCACTTTCAAAGCATGGTACCATTTCCATGGTGATTATTTGGCAAGCTCCCTACTGTTGAATCCATAAGCTACAATAATTTACAATACAATGGGACAATCTATGAACATACAACATCAGTCTACCTCGTTTTCAAAAAATAAAATTTCTAACAGTTATCTCCAATTCAATGAACATTTGCCAAAAGGAGACAAAGATTTGGCTTTTCCCTTTCTCTTAAATATTTTAATTCCTTAACAGGTTCACAAAACCAATGAGTTTTGCGTCATTGTTTCTTGGGGGCTTTCTTGATGCTAACATGATATATTTCCCAAGATTTTATAACTGCTAGTTTCAAAGTATGTGTGGCTAATAACACATACTAAAGACCAGAACATGTTACCAGCAATTGGGTTTGGGCATCTACACTCTGCCAGATCTTATGAAGGAACTGATCACTAAATCTGAAAGGATGCAATGATTCATCTGAGGGTATAGTAATCTTAGAAAGTGTAATATAATCCAAACAAAAACATAGTCTATACTTGCAATAAATAAGTTACCCACCTGTTGCAAGAGGATGCCCAATTGAAATGGGGATTTTCAAATATCAAAATAAATAAATAAATAAAATAGATGGAAGATTCTTAAACCCTTGAGGAAGAACCATTCAGCAGGATTGAAAAGTAGTTAGGCATGCTCCTGCCATTCAAAGGCAAAAAAATTATGATCTTGGGTTCTTGGAAGGTACTGGGATGCAAAAAATGGCATCCTGTAAGTCCAAAACAGAAAACACAGGTATGGCAGTCAGCAAATTATAAGGATTTGGCATAATTGGGTGTATTTCTTGAATAATGTCATTAATGATCCTCAAATATTGCACAAAATGATATTCAAAGAGGTTTCTTTACCAGTAACATTAGAAAGTTATAGGAAGAGTAACAAGGCCAAATGAAACCAGACTAGAAAAACCTTTTCAATACTGAGTATCGCTCAAAGCTTCTGCTTTTAGAGATTACTTTTTCCTTGGGCTCTTGCTCCCTTCTACCAATTCTGTTTTTAAAGGATATACATTTTTGGCTCATTTCCATGAGCCCAAACCACTTTATTCACCTTGTCATAAATATCAGGAGGCAGTGCCTCCTCTTTTGGTGATGCTTACTGAATGACAACCTTCTAGCATCACAAGACATGTTCCAGTGGGACCTATAAGTGCAATCTCTGACCCTTGGGTGAAAGCAGTCTATGCCTTCAATTTACTAAGGAGATCATGACCAAGGAGTTGGACATCTTCCCTTTAAATGAGAATGATAAAGATATTTCTAAAGACTAATGGGACCATAGAGGCTGGGAGCAGCTACTATCCACAACTGATTGGTGAACCCGTTTCTCAATTACTAAGTCAAATACTCACACTCCTTGCAATTGCAGTGCACTTTATGGTGACCAATACAAGGAAAAGAACCTTGGACTGATCAACCAGGGGTGTCAAATCCTTGATGGTTCAAAATATGAAACATAAAGGGAAGATACAATACATAAAATGTAGATACAAGGCTTCTATAAATATAAAGCAGAGAACAAAACAAAAATGAAAAAGGAACAAAATCAAGTGCTCACAAACTCAAAATCAAATTCACAAAATTAGGGAGGGACAACAAGACTGGCACATGACCAAAGGCTGTCTGTCCCAGTCTAGGTAGCACTTGCATATGACAAACTTATGTATATATGCACATATGCATATGGCAGCTGATCCATGGACAACAATCTTCAGCAGTGGTTTAACCCCCATAAGCGCCAATAAGCCTGAGCAGTTTAACTGCTAAAAGTCTCAGCTATTTACCACCAGTCCTGTTCATAGTGAGTTTGGAAATGTCCACTCTCTACCGCCAATTTGACTTCAAGGTCCAGACTCTAGAAAGGTTGACCTTGTATCATTGGCTGAGTACCACCACTGGCTCAGCGATCCTATACAAAGGACGTGAAACATGTAAACCAAAATGAAACACAATTTTTTACAAAGCTGAAGCACAAATAACCAATAATTAAAGCCAATAATAATCAAAGCAAAGCTAATCAATGGGTTTTAAATTTGAGGAAAAAACAGGAACTTACACAAAACCCAAACATAGGCAGTACAAAAAAAAAAAGCTAAGACAAGTTTTACTCATGGTGTATTTCAAAAATTACTAAACAAAATGTTAGAAAATAAAATTCAGCTGTGTATAATACAAATAATATACAACAACCAAGTTGGATTTATGGTAGGTGTGCGAAGAAGACTTAATGTCAGAATTGTGGACACATAACTAAGTTAACAGATTAGGAAAAACATAGAAGAGAGGATGACTTAGGATTGCCAACTCTCTTGAGCATACTATTAGAGTCCCAGCCAACTGCAGATGAGAGAGACGGCAAAGGGCTGGAAAGAAGAAATGTAACAGTTGGGGCCTTCCTGGTGGCACAAAGGTTTAAGTCAGAGCACTATGAAGCAACTTGCAGCCACTGCAGCACAAGTTCCATCCCCAGCCAAAGAAGTGACACACATAACACAGCAGGCCTCTCCTATTTTGCTCGCTGCTTCCCTCAGCAGTATATTTCAATAGACCTGCCTATTCTGCTTCCCCACTGTCTTTGGTGAACCCTCCAGCCTCCCCCTCTAGTCTGCACACCAGCTCTTGTATGCATAAATACATTTTTAAAAAAAGAAGAAGAAATGTAACTGCCAACACTTGTAAATGACATGATTAGTCATTCCAAAAATAATTTATGCATTAATTAGCCAAAATAACAAGTAATGGTAAAATAGTTAAATGTGATATTATATATACACAATACAAATTAAGAAGATGCCACCTGAAAGAGTATCAAAAGTATCAATTGGGGGGAGCACCCAGGCTCTAGTGCCGCAAACGGAAATTTCCTGCACATTCAGCTCCATGAGTGGACCCAAGCTGTAGGGAAAGACTGCACAAGTAGGCACATAGAGCCTAGGAGGTGGGGAGGAAAATCTGGTGATCTGGTGACTGGGACAAATGCAATGCTTGCAACCCTTTTACCCACACCCACAGCATAGGCCTGGAGGCTTGTCCCCAGCATTAGTCACTAAGGCAAGGCCAGCAAGTTCACAAAGCCCATGAGATAAAAGGGAGAAAAAAAACAGACTGAATCAAAATAGGCCCATTAACACTCCCCCAAATGGTAGACAAAGACTGCTCAGGGAGACACTGCTCTGACTGGTCACAAAGAACCCTGGACCCTTGAGGGAGGACTGACAGCCTGCACAACTGGGGGGCATGCAGAATTAGGAATCAAGGCATTATTGAACAGCAGTGGCCGAAGATGTGTGAGCCAGTAAAGTATTACCTTACAAGGCTCACAGTGCACAAAAAAAAAAAAAAAAAGTGACTGGCTCAACCACAGGCCCAGATGTAACACTTCTAATGCATGCTACCCCCCATGGCTGCATCCAAGCATAGAGAGAACCTGGGATATCAGGAGACTACAAAGATCAACAGGCACCTTCCAGAGACAAGGACTCAATGAGTTACCAGAAGAAGCTGAACACCACAAGAGACCCCTCACTGTCACTGGCAGAGATGACAACATAATTCCATACAGTAGGGGTTGGAAAAACCAGAGATATTGAAACAAAACAAGGCTCAGAATACTCTCCACAACTGAAGTGTCTGGAAGTCCCTCTGCCATCCCAGAAAGAACATACAGAAAGAATGTCAGTCAATAATAGCAACATCGTGTCTCAACAAATAGAAAGTACTAGAAAATACACAACAGGGAAAAGAAGACAAACATTCAAACAAGTCCACAGAGGAAAATTCAGCACAAAAAGATCAGTCAGCTGAAACCACCAAAGAAATAGAGGAACTGCTCAACGTACCAGATAGAAAATTCAGAATCATCATGATAAACAAACAAAAAGAAGATAAGGAAAGCCATCAAGGAGTTGAAGAATGCAAACAAGAAAATGAATGAAATAAGTGAAAAAGAAAAAAAAATGACATGACACAAGCAATCAATGAAGTGAAGAAAGAAAATGAGACATTAAAAAAAGAAATAAAAGAAATGCAGGAGATGAAAAGGCCACTAGAGGAGATAAAGAATGCTGGGAAAAGTAATGAGAACAGAATAGATGAAATGGAAGAACGAATCAGCTCCCTCAAAGCCACAGAAATAAAGAGATTAAAACAGAAAAAGAAAGAGAAGTGAGAAGGAAAAGGAATGAAGAAACAATTCAAGAGCGATCTGACACCCTTAGGGAAGGAAATATCAGAGTGAAGAGAAAGGCCAAGAAATCGAGAAAATATTCATAGAGCTAATAGAAGAGAACTTCCCTAATATGAAGGAGATGAAAGCAGATATCAAAAAAGCAAGAACACCAAACTACCATGACAACAGGAGAGATACAGCAAGACACATCATAGTAAAACTAAGAATACAAGACAAGGAAAAGATAATGAAAATGACAAAAGGGAAGAAATAAATAACCTATAAAGGGAACCCAATCAGGCGGACATCAGACTTCTCCAAAGAAACACTACAGGCAAGAAGAGAGTGGAAGGACATACTAAAAAAAAACTCCAAAGCATTAAATGCCAACCAAGAATACTCTATCCTGCAAAGCTCTCCTTCCTCTATGAAGAAAGAATAAGGACATTTTCAGATGAACAGAAACTCAACAGTTTTGTCATGACTAAACCCCCACCCCAAAAAATGCTACAAGAAGCCCTCAAACCAAATCCAACAGAAGAATGAACAAGAACAGTTCACAACAAGGAATAAAAATATAAAAGGACCAAAATGGCAAACGTAGGTGCCAGTATATCAATAATATCTCTAAATGCAAATGGTTTAAACTCAACAATAAAAAGAGATGCAGGATGGATTAAAAAAACAGGGCCCGGCCCTCCCTGGTGGCGCAGCGGGTTAAAGCACAGCACTGAGAATCTGAAGCCACTTCCGCATGAGTTCGATTCCCGCTTGCCGCCTGCCCCGGAGGAGACCACATGGCGAGCCAGACCTCTCCTGACCCGCCCGCTGCTTCCCTCAGCAGTGTACTTCCTCGATCTGCCTGTTCTGCTCCCCACTCTGTCTCTGGTGAAGCCTCTCACCGCCCCTGAGCCTCTGGCCTGTACCCCAGTTCTGTATGAATAAATAAATAAAACTTTTAAAAAAAAAAAAAACAGGGCCCAATGTTCTGCTGTCTGCAGAAAACATATCTAACTGCAAAAGATAAAAACAGATTGAAAATAAAAGGATGGAAAACAATCCTACAAGCAAATGGACCAAAAAGAAGGCAGGAACAGCTATACTTACATGAAATAAAACTGACTCCAAACTAAAAAAGGTTAAAAGAGACACAGATGGCCACTACATTATGATTAAGGGACAATACAACAAAAAGACATAACAATCATCAACAAATATTCAACATATGAAGGAGCACCAAAATATATCAGGAAACTACTGTCATCTATGATAACACATATTAGAGAAAATACATACATAGTAGGAGACTTCAACATGCCACTTTTCACAATGAACAGATCAACAAGACAAAAAATAAGCAAAGACACTAAAGCTCTGAACAACAACCTGGTAAACATGGGTCTAACAGACATTATAGAATACTGCACCCCAAAAAATCTGAGAACACATTTTCTCAAATCCACATGGATCATTCTCTAGGATTGACCACAGACTGGGTCACAAGATAAATACCAACAGATACACTAAGATCAAAATCATACCAATTATTTTCTCTGACCATGAAGGAATCAAACTAGAAATAAACCATATGAGGAAAACAAGAAACCCACCTACCATGTGGAGACTGAGACCCACACTACTGGAGGACCATTGGATCAATGAGGAGATCAAAGAAAAAATCAAAAAAATACCTGGAGAAGAACGTCAACAATGACACAAAGTCTCCAAAACTTATGGACACATTAATAGCAGTAATAAAAAGAAAATATATAGCAATAAAGGTGCACATAAAGGAATAAGAAATAACTCAACAAAAAAAACTCTAATGTCCCACCTTAAAGAACTGGAAAAAAACAATAAAATAACCCAAAGCCAAGAGGAGACAGGTAATAATAAAAGTCAAATCAGAAATAATTTAAATAGATGTTAGAAAAAAAGCCCAAAAAAAATCAATGAAACCAAAAGTTGGTTCTTCAAAAAAATAAACAAGACAGACAGGCCAATAAACAGGCTCACAAAGAAAAAAACAAGAGAAAGCACCAATAAACAAAATCATAAATGAAAGAGTAGAAATCACAACAGATCCAGCAGAAATCAAAAGAATATTCAGAGAATACTATGGACAACTACATGCAAATAAGTTCGACAATTTAGCAGAAATGGACAAGTTCCTACAACTCTACAACCACCCAAAGCTAGATAAAGAAGAAACAGAACAACTAAGCAGACCAATTACAAGCAAGAAAATTGAAGAAGTAATCAAAACACTACCCAAAAATAAAAGCCCAGGACCAGATGAATTTACTAATGAATTTTACTGAATATTCAGAAAAGAACTAGTGCCTATTCTACACAGACTCATCCAAAAAAAAAAACGAAAAGAAGGAAAACTACAAGATAATTTTTATGAAGCCAAAATCACACTAATACCAAAACCTAACAAAGAAAAAATAAAAGAATAATGTCCATAATGAACACTGATGCAAAAATCCTCAACAAAATCTTAGGCAAAAGAATCCAAAAATGCATTAAAAAAAAATAAACCGGCCCTCCCTCGTGGCGCAGCAGGTTAAACCACAGCACTAAGAAGCTAATGCCACTTCAACATGAGTTAGATCCCTGCCTGCCCTGGAGGAGATCCACATGGCATGGCAGACCTCTCCTGACCCGCCCGCTGCTCCCCTCAGCAGTGTAGTTCATGGGTCTGACTGTTCTGCTCTCCACTTTGTCCCTGGTGGGTCCTCTCACCCTCTGCATCTCTGGCCTGTACCCCAGTTCTGTATGAATGAATAAATAAATCTTTAAAAAATAATAATAAACCAT